>NC_060885.1:17903631-18088631 GCF_014805685.1 Silurus meridionalis
TGTTATGAGGGACACTTTCACACTATAGGCAAGGTGCCTCAGAGCAAAATCAAGCCAACCCCAAAATAGAATCTTCTCCCTGACATTAAGCACGGTTATTGGCGAGGGAGGAAGCAATATATTTCTACTGGAGAGGAAATGATATTGTCCTTGATCTGACAGTTGTGTATGCCATGCCAGGGACTGAAGGTTACATTTATGATTTTGGCATTAGGAACAGCTATTTGTTCTGCGGAATGACGACATATGAGCAGTTTTCTTCCAGAACATTGGCTCAGAAGACGTTCGCCTATCTCTAGTGTGATTGGAGGAAAACCTTAAAAAAGTGTCTGCGATGGCAAGAAGAACTAAAGTGATTTGACATTACTATGGAGATTAAATCTTGGAAGAGGATAAAAAGACACTTTCTATCCACAGACTTACTTGAAATAGTTAAGACAGAGAGTTCTGTTGTCCTTAATGTCAGAATGAAAGAAAGTGAAAAATACAAAGCAACTCATCAGTCAGAGCCCTCTCATAAGCTGTGCTGAGATAAGCCTTGGGGGGTCATGTGACCCTAAAGAAACAGATTTGGGTGCTCTAATAGAAACAACACACCTGTAGCAAAAGGTCACTACTGGAACTTAGGACATCTGACAAGAGCTTCCAGTGTTTTTAGTACTCTGTTACACAACAGTGGCTCTGTTCTAACTGAGAAGGCCCTCTTTTATAAATGATAGAGCCTGTTTCTCTTTCTCATATTCAGATGCACATCATACTTGGTACAGTCAAACAAAAGATACAGTAACCCTAGAATTACTGGCAACTTAATGTAAATTAAGTATTAAGTGTAGAGGAATAAATTATATAAAACACTTGTTTCAACAACTTGTTTCATGATTGGCACAATTATATGTTGTTGGTGCTCTCTTCTCCATGCAGCAACATTTTGTGTTGCTTCATATTGTTCATTTTCTTTTGCAAGTGGACTTCACTCTAATTTAAACCACATGTATATATATTCCTGTGCCAATTTGCAGATTGAGATGGTTTTTGCAAAACACTAAATTATTTATTTAGCCTGTTTTTTTTTTTTTTTTAGAAGTATATACAGTACATATATGGTCAAGGATAAACCCCATGGCAGAAGTGATCAATTTTGTGCTGAAGTATCCTGATATTTAGCATAATTCATAATGTCCAAGCCCCAAGTGTCTATTTCTATATTTTATAGTGGGGTGTCAGGTGCTTTTACTTGCATGCAATCCCTTTTGATATCCAAAAATGCTGCAGTTTATTTTTATTTTATCTGCCCAGGCACCACATTTTGCAACACAATATCATGAATTCTCTCTGCAATGCCTAAGCTGGTGATTTTGATTTGAGAAATCTAAATGTGCAGTTCTTAAACTTTAATTATTAGACTTTATTTTCTGTCTTTATCATCCCTTCTTACTGTGTGTGTGTGTGTGTGTGTGTGTGTGTGTGTGTGTGTGTGTGTGTGTGTGTGTTTGTATGTGTGAGAGAGAGTGTGGAGACTTTGTGCTTATGGGTCCAATTACTGGGCAATGGTTTCTGACATGTGAAGCTTTTTTGTTTTGCTCCTAATTGTTCTTAATGGTATTTTTAACTGCTTGTGTATTTTTATGTCCATTATCTGATTTGTGAAGGTCAACAACCATCTGTCTCTTCTGTGTTGAACGTTCTTTGTTTTGTTGTTTTTTCCATGGTAATGGATGACAAATGGATTTTAACAACCAGGCCTTCTTTAATCGCACATACAAATTAAAGTATTTCTTTGTAGCTTATCCAGATATCTAATATCAACCGACCCAAATATTTAACCTTGCATAATAAGAAGTAGTAGAGCTCTGCTCTATCCTGAATATTTGGTGATGTAGAAGCATCAGGATTCAATAATCATTTTTCTAACACATGATACCTTTTCTCACTAAGCGACAGAGTGTGGAACAAATGAAGGGAACTGATGCAAGACTATATGTTCTACAATGTGTGTCAAACAAGGACAACATTTGTGAGACCAAAGGCACTGACAGCCTAATGGAATAAATAATGTTTCCAACTCCAAGAAAATATAATTCATGTTGAAATATTCCTGGGATGAATCAATGGGCAATCAGCTAACTCATAACTGAAGAATAAGATTTTTTTCTGCTGTGACAGTAGAACAGCTCTGATCATTTTAACAATCTTTGAGTGCATTTGTACATTTACAGTACAGGCCAAACATTTCTCTGCATATTTCATTACAGTTTTAAATTTCCATACTTTATAAACATCTGTATAAACTAATAGCTATGACACAAATTGATTTCAGTTTTTCTTTGTTTACATACACTTTATAAATATTTGGTTGTGTTGTTGTTGTTTAATTGCATGGACGTCAAACTATTGGAGATGCCTTTCATAAGTTTTTCACAATGCTACAATCCAGATTTTTTGTCCAATCCAGCCAAACTGATCTGGTGTAAATCAGTCAGGTTTGTGAGACTCAAGTTTTAAAACATGCTTCATCAGTTCATTCCAAAAATGTTCTAAGGGGTCCAGGGGTCAGGGCTTTGTAAAGACCACTTATCAAGTTTTAATCTGGGGACTTAAAGGAAATTTGTTACAACTTCGGGGTTATGTGGATCAGACTGAAAAGCCCAGTGCCAGACTAAAGAGCCCATTCTTAAATGCACAAGTCTCTTTAATAGGAAACCAAGCCACAACATTTTGCTCCATGCCTATGCTTTACAATTGGGATGTTCTTCCAAAGCCTCACAATTTTGTTTGGATTTTGGCCTTCTGACAATCTTCTGTCTGGCTTTTGAATGTCACTCTTGGAGTAGAAGTTTCTGCTTTTAGATCATGCCAGTGTAGGACTATATCAATGGTGAAGGCACATATGTTTCAAACTTTCAACCTTTTCATTTGTTGATCTTGGGGTATCAATTGAAATCTTTTGTTGCTCATCATTGGAGTTGATTTGTTTTCTGGTTGCCAAGTGAACATATTCATATAAAACAAATGTTCACCCTTTTTAGCAACAGCATTTATCAAATTGCTCAAACACTTCTAATTTTCTCTTACAGCTATAATTAACAAGTCATCTTTCTCTGCCCTTACGCAGGCCTTATTATTATAGTTTTTCATTTGGACACAACACAAAATTCACTTTGACCCAGAATGGCCTACCATGTTGTCCTTGGCTAGAACTGGCTAGAAGCCTCAAATACTGATACAGGTTTTTTTGTGCCTATAGAAATCTGTACACAGGGCGATGGCAAGTAAGTTTTGTTTTAGACATCTTCAGTGCTGAGATTCATAACATAACAGAGATAAAGTATCTAAGTAAAAGCCTGAACCTTTCATAACCTTCAATAAGTTCTTCCAAATCCCAAAATAATCAGATGACCACACACTGTGGAAAGCAACCACCACACAAACCATAGTCTTTGAGTTATTGCTAAAACACCCTTCACTGTTTATGTTAATTTCAATGACAAGCTTGACTAATATGTCTAAAAAAAACTTATTACTTTCCATACAGTGGGTGTATATGTCACTGTATCCTTAACTCTGGGATCCTTTCAGCATATATTTTAATGACAAATTATTTTAAACTAATGTCTAACTAAAAGGTCAGCATGAACACAGGATAGGCAAATACTGAAAAAAAAAAACCTGCATGCACAGCCATTAGAAAAGGTCTAAATATTTAAAATATAAAACATTGCACAGCAGAGAAATATACAAGATTTTACTAGTCAAATATTTGGTAGACTTCTTGCCTGCTCTCTTTAGGAAATAGTTTTTCCTACACCTATGGACTCTGAACTGCCCTTTTCACAGGAAGCCCTTCATTCTGCAGACTGATTTCTTCTTATCTTGAAAATAACATTTCAATTTCAAGATAATGCCCCTTATCACTCCAGTACCTTTTTTTTTTTGCATATCCTGTAATAATGTTTGTTTCATAGATTTGTAAATTATTGTTTTTTCCCTAGTTCGCCCCAGTTGTTTTTTCATTTATATGCTTCTGCTTCGAGTCTGTGATTCATCGATTCAAGTAGCCAATGGGACCAATGTTATTCACTAGACCATGCCTTATGTTCAAGCACACTATCTATGAACATCAATATTCCTTTTCACCATGACTTATTAATAACTTTACATGTAACCATCTATAAGGTAATAATAAATTATTAACACATCTGTAGCTCTACAAGATTTTAACACACTCTACTTACAGATTTGTCCCTTGATGTTGACAGATCTTTATTCCAACCATATAAATAAGTTCGGGAAAAGGTAAGCCTGAGATCCCAAAAGGCACTTCAAAGTGTACAATCCTTATCTAAGTGCATAATCAAATGATAGTGGTATTCTTTCAATATTTGAAAAGAACTATATGGCCATTGTCTATGTCATGATTCACTGTGTGCTATAAATAATGGTCATGCATTTTTTAGTTTAATGCCTAGACACCGTGTCTATCGTCTATCGTTTACCTTTCTGGCCACTCGCCCAGCAATGGCCAGAGGACAACACCTGGGTAAACAGGTATGTCAGTGGTGTGAGCAGTATGTTCCGATTGCACTGAACTATGGGAGTCCTGGCTTATGGCCCAGAGCAGCACCCCACGTTATTTAGCCTCCAAAACGCATCGCCCCATCAGAGGGCCTGACCCAGCCTTAGGAATCCAATGTTGCATTCAAAGACAACAAACAGACACTGACCTCACATCATTGCAGGCAAATCTGCTCAGCTTTCCTCTTCCAGAT
Source organism: Silurus meridionalis (assembly GCF_014805685.1). Lineage (NCBI taxonomy): Eukaryota > Metazoa > Chordata > Actinopteri > Siluriformes > Siluridae > Silurus > Silurus meridionalis. The sequence goes on from NC_060885.1 coordinate 17,908,398, forward strand.
CTAATCTCTCTTCCCACACCCCCTCCATTCTTTACTAATCTAGCTTCTCACACACACTCTATCTACTCACTTGGGATTCTCCAATTATTTGTTATAAATTCTCCATGACACACCGATTTGTATAACTTTCAACATTCCAACATGTATGCCAGCACTTGGCATTGTTGGAGACAGACATGTTATATTATTCAATAAAATATTCCAGATTTTATTATACAGGGGAAACATCCAGCAACAGCTCATTCTGCAAATTCAGATCTTTTATTCAGTACAAATGAAAGACAAAAACACAATCTAGATGCATTTATGCCTTTGTTTTCTCTGTGGTCCTTTCCAGAGCACACACTCGCCTGATTTCTCCATTCACTTGTACCTTCAAAACCTGAGCTGTCCTCATCATGGAAACGTTTCATTCCACACACTGACCTCAGCATTTCATTAGGACCATTATCTCTCCTTCGAGAATTAATCAGTAATTTTTGCATATCCTGGAACAATGTTTGCTTAATAGATTTAAAAAAAAAATGTAATTAACATGCTTTCTTCATTTTTGCATCTCTAGAGAATTTTTACATGCACTGAAGTAACTTCAGTAACTTTATTTTCTATTCAGTCCATATATAACAATTAGTCAAATGTAATAAAATGCTGGATTCTTCTATGCCTTTGTCTTTTTTGACTCCTAAAACTAAACATCAAAACCTGAAGCAGGAAACATTTTTTTTACCATTTACCACATACCATGAGCCACTTCTGGAGAACCACTAGGCTATTGCTGCCCAAAGTCATACATCACAATAGAACTGTCACTGGCTGGAGTTGAGAAACAGGCTCTAGCTCACAATATAACATGATATAAGGAAGGTAGAAAATAAATAATGTTAATAAAATGCATTTAAGGAATGCTGTGAGTACAGATGAAATTGTGTTCCTCACAGCATGGCCATGTTGTTTTTATATTTAAAAAAAATTTGGACCAGCTAAATAAATCACGCAGTTGCTGTCTGGGAGACACTGAAAATGTTATAGGTGTAAGAAAGTTTCTAGGTTACGTATGTTACCCTGGTTCCCTAAGAGAACGAGACACTGCATCACCAATGCTTTTGGAATGTTTCCATGCTCTAAATCACGTGTGTAAATGTTCCAATGGAAAAGCGCAACGTCACAACCAGGAAGCTATAAAAGCACATGCCGTAGAGACAGCGCTATCTTCGAAAGTGAAGGAAGCGCTCGCAGGGATACAGGGAGTGTGGCCTAGAGACACAGCATCTCGTTCCCTCAGGAAACCAGGGTTACATACGTAACCTAGACACGTTCCCTTTCAGGAACTCGAGCTGCGTCAACAACGCTTTGGGAACCAGTGTCCAATATCACCAGATTTACCAATCCCTGCCTAGTGTGGATGGTCACAGCTATGTCAAAGGACTGAGGGGACAGGAGTGGCACCAAGGTCAAGGCTGTAGGTGTAGGTGAAATGTCTGAGATGCAGAGATACCTTAGAGGATAAAGCCTTAGAGGCCGCCACATCCCGGGTTGAGCTCTGCCCCTGAAAGGAGTTGGAAGAACAGAGGACTCATATGATGAGTGAATAGCATACACAATCCACCTACTGAGGGTCTGCTTATTGGCAGGAAAACCCTTTTTATATGGACCGTAGCAGACAAACAGCTGGTACGACTTTCTCCACATGGCAGTTCAGTTTACGTATGTGTCCAGTGCTCGCACCGGGCACACCCGGTTAAGCTTCTCCTGGTCAGGGGCCTGAAAAGAAGGAGGATAGAATGCCTGGAGCACGACTGGTTTTGACACCAGGGGATATACCCCCGTCTGGGGTAGAGGAAGGCACTGGCCATGGATGGGGTAAACTCTAGACAGGAGGGGCTCACAGAAATGGCTTGAAGATCTCAAACCCTCTTTAGAGACGAGATGGCCAGTAGAAAAACAGACAGACTTGACTGTCAAAAATCTCAAGGGCACTTCAGACAGGGGCTCGAAGCGAGGCTTAGACAAGAACCTACAGAACAACGGTCAGGTCCCATACAAGCACTCTGGGTCACACCTGAGGCCTCAGTCACAGGGTACTGCGGAGGAAACGTGTCACTAACGGGTTTTCTCTAGCGACTGCTCAGCAAGTGGTGCATGATAAGTTGCAATAGCAGACACATGAACCTTTAGGGTGGAAGGAGACAACTCTTTGGTGAACTGTTTTTAAATACATTCCAGCACTGGGCCAACCGGGCAGTAAACTGGGTCTAAGTGGTGACCTATGCACAATGTGGTAATCAGGCACCCCTTGTGAAGGGATCTCTGGATTGGAAAATTGTCTCTATGACCTCGGCCGAGAAACCAGTGGCTAAGAGCTTCCACAGCCGCCACAGCTCACAAGGGAAAATCCCTCCTGGTAGAAATCCCCCAAGGAGGGTGTTCGAGAAGGTTTGAAAACCTGGCCAGCACGGGACTACCAGGAGGAGACAGACTTCATCCCAGCAAACTCTCTTTACAGAACTCCTGGGATCAGCGCTACAGAGGGAAAAGCATACAGGTGGAGCCTCGGCCATGCCTGTACCATGGCGTCCAGCCCAAGAGGGGCTGGGTGAGTAAGGGAGATCAAGAGGGGACAGTGTGACAGCTCTTGAGTCACAAACAGGTCCACTTGTGCTCTGTAAAATCTCCATATTTGCTTCACCACTTCCAGGTGGAGCCTCCATTCTCCGGGCCTCGGCCCTTGCCTTAAAGGGCATCTGCTCATTGATTCAACCGCTCTGGGATGTAAAGTGCTCTCAGTGAGAGCAGCTTCCCTTGGGCCTTCCCTAAAGGAGGCGATAGCGCAGACCCCCTTGTGGTTGATGTAGTACATGCCAGAACCATGGCCAGCATCTCCAGGCAGTTGATGTGCCACGAGAGATGGGGCCCTTTCCATAGACCTTAGGTGGAGCAGCCCCTCATGACAGCCCCCCCACCCATGAGGGATGCATCCATCATTAACATTGGGTGACGACAAGGAGCCCCCAAAACGGGGCCCTGAGACAAGAACCTGGGATCTCTGCACATGTCTAAGGCTCGTGAAGCTTGCTGCAGGACCTTGATTGTGCAGAGTGGGTTGCCCTTTCGGGAGAACCCTCTGACAAAAATCACTAACCTCTGACAAGAAATTTCAGTGTGTGCAAGATTGCATATGCCTTTTAAGTTACAGCCCTTTGAGTAAATTATGTGCTGTCTTGTTGAGTTGACAGGTGGCAGCTATTTTGTTTATAGAGGTTCCTCTTTTGTGGCTTGTGGTGCCAAATTACACACATTTATGTATAGTATATATAGAATATATTATACTATACATATACTATTATATACCTGAATGAAAATCAGTAGCAAAGAGTTTTTACAGACTTTTATTATTTATTTAATTTAATTTAATTTTTTCTTGTTTTACCATCTCTGTTCTGTACAAAGACATGAATACATGAATACATGATTAGCTTGCTTCAAAAATGTTGAGGCTAAGAACATAAAGCCTCGATGAATAGACACAATATCTGTCTACTTCAAGTAAAAAAAAAGGTTCCAAGGTGTTAGTCAAAAATGCTAATGCGAAGCGCCAGTGCAAAACAAATGATAACCACTTGTCCCCATTACCTAAACAAATCAATAATGGTTAAATGTCTTCACCATTCAGATATGTTGTCATTTATTTAGAGCTTTGTGCAAAGGGAATTGTATGTAAATGGTTCTGTACGCAGTTTTTTTGAATACCCCTGGTGGAGATGCGCGTGCTTGTAATATGCAGTTTTTACACACTCAACCCTTGTCTGAAACAGATGGCTGAGCATATGCTACGCAATCACCAACAGTTTCTCCACATGTGTCCTTACAAATCTTAAAGGGGACCAGTACCTTTTGTCCAGTCCAGTAAATAAACAATTATCAAAAAAATAAAAATAAATTTTAGACATACTCAACTGTTCAATTTCTATAAGTTGTAACAGGTTAGTAACTATTTCAAGTTAGATGTGACTATGTTTCATTTTTTTAACGAAACAGCACAGAAGAATGCAGGATTCTTATCTTGCATGAGTCACTGCTGTTAGCATACTTCAGTAAGAAGCTAATTTTCTGTCAAATGAACACATGTCCTTTTCTCCAATGCAGGCAATATAGTGTGCAAAAAGCAAAGTCCACATAATATCCTGCTAAAACATTTTAAAAGAGATGAAACGTGGCAAATAATAACCCAAATGTAAACGAAAACAAAACATTAGTGTCAGAAATCTTGCGGGTGTGACTGGGGCGAGTGAGGACCCAAATGCAGGATGTGACAGGGAGTTACAAAAAACAGTCCCAAAACAGTCCAGGGTCAGAAACACAGGCAAACAGGGTGATGCAGGGAAAACCAAAATCCAAAACAGTCTATAAGCCAGCAAACAGAACAATATAGGCAGGGCAGAAACACAAACCAAAAACCAGCCTAGAGTTCAAAACCAAAGCCGAGCAGAACAGGGGTTAGGAACAGAAGCAGGAGCAGGACCATGAACAGGAACAGGCAGGGTGGCAAGAATAATCTCAGGGGCTAGGGAGCCGGTAGAGCTAAAGTCTTTGGTGTCCTTAAATACCAGGAGGCGCGGGAAAAACCGACCCGGAAGTGTGCGCCGCAAAACCGGAAGATCCTGACAATTGGATGTTTTGAGAAACACTTGTGTTTAAAAAAAAAAAAAAAAGAATGTATTTATGGTGATATCAAGTTTAAGATCAGAAATTTTATCTCAAACTAAAAGGACATGTGGTCTGCTTAATAATATTGACAGAAAAATATAAATAAATATTTATTTACAGAATAAATCTTGTAGATTAAGTTGAAAATGACAAATATGTTAATGACTTAAATACCAAGTACTGTATGTTACCATTAGCTAGTAGTAAAAAACACTTGCTTGATCATTACACAGCTAAAGCATTAGGTGAATCTCCACCTGAAATTTGCCTTTAATTATTTTAGCTCTCAGTCCCACTTCTACAATTGATGTGCACTAAACAAAGAAAACAAAAAAGATAAACAAATTATTATGATTAATAATATTAATCATAATAATAATAATAATAATTATTATTATTATTATTATTATTGCAAGTATCACTGTGCAGGGTCCGAACAGTCTTAGTAAACATCACCTCCAGTGCATTATATAGCAGATACAGCTGTTTGAATAAACCAGCCCAATCCCACCTGAATTTGGCAAAATTCATTGGCATTTGGCCATTCCATTTATCAATTTCAGATATTATTTAATTCCTGAATAATATATATTATTAAGTCCTTTTGACCCAAAACATGATCATCTGAAAAAATAGTAGTTTACAAATATAGATTCTGTTTTATGCAAACTATTATGAATTAACCATAGGGCATTCAAGATTATCCAAATGCACACACATTTATGAGTTACAGCTCTTTAGGTAAAGTATGTACTATTTTGTTAGGGTTGAGTGACATGTCAGCCATTTTGTTTGCATCTCAACAAGTCTTATTTTCTAAGTATTTTGGAGGTACTGTACTAATGAGTAATTTGGCACCAGGTTTGTGAAGATCAATCAAAAATCCCAAAGCTATATAAAAAAGTAGCTTTTGCATATTTGGAAAATTATCAAAAACATCTTGGTGGAAATTTGTGGAGCAGGTCTTTATAAGACGAAAAACAATTGTGTATGACTTAAAGTTCTTCAGATATAGGACGAAAATATGATGTGTGTGCTGTACACCAATCTCTGTAACCCCTGAATAGTCTGTGTACTGTTTCTATGGTTTACAGTTTGTGCTGTTTTACTTAAGAATTAGGAAAAGAAGAAGAAAAACCCTAACAATTAGAATAAATGACAAACCATTCATGCCTTGACCTCTAATAAAATAAAAATGTTAAATTAATTAATTAATTAACAAATAAGCAATTAGCATACTTCATGCAGAGAGAATTAACAACAGGAATTTGTTTTTTGATCCATTTTATTAAATAATAAACTGCAGACAATCTACAACCCACACCCAACAAACAACCTCTGGCTTTGAATGTTTCCTATAAGCAAATAATATTTACAGCAAAATAAATTTACTTTATCATTTTCATGCCAATAAATAAAAAAAATCTACAAATAATTATTTGGGGAGAGATAGTTCATGTTTTTATTAAATAAGAAAGCAATAAAATATATGAAATAAATATTTAAAAAATAATATTTGGCAATGCATTAACCAGTAAAATACCGTGCAATGATAAATAGCGGCCTTTATGTAGATTTCATAGAACAACAACAACAGTAATTTGGTTGCTGGTCCATTTTTTAATGAAACATTACAGAACAACCTGTGACCTTAAATATATATTCTTTGAATTATTATTTAATATGGACATTTACATAAAATAATATCCAGGCTTTTGGATGAAAATAATTTGACATCATTATTTCTTCAGCCATATGATGCCTTTCTTCTTAAAGCTTGGTGTGTTGAATCTTTTTATTGTTTTCTTTTTCAAACTCTTTTCAAAATGTTTTCTTCTTTGAAACTCCTGTACATTCCTGTGGGCATGCACATTGTCTATCCTACAAGTATTAGAGCAGAAAATAAGACACAGCAAGGGTCACGGTGAGAGCTATGAGTCCAACGAGAGTTCAGTTTACAGGCGACTCCCAATACACAGGACAGAAAGAATGCACAGCAGAGGAGGAGTGATGATGAGGAAAGAAGGAAGCCGTCAGCAGGTCAGACACTGAACAGAGCGAGCAGAGTTAGACACAGTAAGCAGTAATGAGAAGGCCACTGTTTAAAGGCAAAAGATCTGTTTTCTTCAAAGTAGGCTACTTGAGCTGCAGGCAGAAAGCAGAAAAAAAAACAAATATCTCACTCATTTTAATATAACAGCATTCTAGTGAAGATATAAAACTGTTAGACAGCACAAAGAGAAAGGAAATAAATTGGAAACTATAAAGCAGCAATAGAAAAGAGCATCATGGGAAAGCTGTAGGAAGTCATATTTGGCCATAAATGTGCCACAGTTTGAGTTTAAAAATGATGCAGTTCATGAAAGCTTAAAGCAGCATGACAGTTGGAAGGCCTCATGACAGTTCTTTCCTTTATTAATCCAGAGTCAGCAGTTTCCTACTCACCCACACAGGCTGATCCCTCATCGTTGGACTCGTATCCCTGGTTACACTTCTTCTTTGAGCGGCATTTGAAGCTCCCATATGTATTGGTGCAGACAGGACGCTCGTGGGGACACACTGAGGGAAAGTGTGTACACTCGTCCTCATCTGGGAGTTACAAGGAAGAGGAATGAAGGATTGCATGTTAGGGTTTCGCAACAGCCAAGTGACAGATGACAACACAGTTTGCGGGCTTAGAATGGCACGGAACAACAATCTGTAATGCCTACGAGTCTTACCAGAGCAACGGCCATTTTCATTAACAAAAAATCCATCTCCACACTGCAAAAGACGCATAAAGGGAGCATAAAATCAATGTACTAAAATGACTTAATTTCAAAACAAAATGTTCAGTTCATTTTGTGAGTAAAAAGACAATTTATAATAAACAGGCTATAAATACATAACAAAAAAGTGATTTTACTTGACATAAGGAGGCTCTACTGTTTGATCAGAAGTGTGTGAGATTTCAAAAATCATTCATATTACCAAAGACAAATAAGTATAAAGCAAATGGTTAACCATTTCAAATCAATATCAATCATAAAAGACAACAAAGCACTGGCCACACCTCCAGCTCGACCGCTGGGGTCACCTCCTCCTCAGATGTTGGATAGTCGATCTCCATAACTGTGTTCAGGTCACTGAGCTCCAATGGTCTGGCTGTAGAGCGTCCATCTGGCCAGTACACCTCCACATTGGTGGCCACGTCTTTCCCTGTTGGCAAAGAACATGGCAGGGAAGCAAAAAGCCTCTCAGCACTTAGAGAACAGTCTGCCTTTGTAACCTCCCCTTAGAGTTAGGAGACACAATGAATGATTTCTTCTCTTTAAGCACAGCTCTCAATGGAAAAATTCCACTCAGGAGAAAAGGCCTCCCAAGAAGCTATTTGGCAAAAGCCAGGTTGGAGCTGCCTTGGGTTTGGCACAAGGGTTGCAAGCTCTTAACAAATGCACAAGAATGTGCAGGGCTGCAGCTGTGCACAGTATGGAATAAACTTGTCTGATTTGATACAGTAAGTGAAACTCTTATGACTAACAGCATACAAGACAGCATTATGAGTTTAGGAGCTTTTGGTATAACAGGAAATGTTCCGCAGAGGTGCTCAAACACCAGACTAGAAATGATTGTAATTGTGTTGTATACTGTGCTCAGAAGCCAGAACACCACACATTTTCTATTGAATTTTTGGCAAAAGGAACATTTAGCTGGTGCCAACTCATCACAACCTATCCAAATTCACCCCTGCTGGTGGTGCAACAACTTGGCTAAAGCAGGCCTACAACAGTTGGTATGGCAAAGTCTAGAACATGGTGATCGTCAGAAAATCCACGCAAAAGAAGAGAAACATAGCAAAAGAATATCGCAGCACTTCAAAAGGGACAGATATGGAAAGGTAGGGGGCAAGAGCTCAACTGCAAGCAGCTCCCATTTCCTACCATTCCGCTTTTTACTCAAGCATGGAGAGATGCTCCGAGTGCCTTGCCAGTCTTTAATTAAAGCAACATTTCTTAAGTAAAAAGATCCGCAAAGGGCTCCTGCCAGGACCCAGGCTGCTACACCAGGTGCCCCTTTGGGAGAAAACACTGGACATTTCACCTGCTAAAGCTCATGATTGCTCTGCAAGAGACTATTACTCTTAAATATTCTACATGTAGCACCTAAAGGGTAAAAATTGCAAATTCTTCCAGGATTATTCAGCAAAGAATGTTCATAAGCCAAATATTCAGCCATCAGAAAATGTATAAAGCAAGGTACATTACTGAATATGGGGGCAATGTAATCTTCAGCTCTGCAGGAGATCCAAAGTAAGACTTAATGGCTAGCAATCAAATGCTCGAACACCTAATCCAAAAACATGGAATTAGCACTTCTTTGAATCTTAAGTCATCCAATGTGATTTACAATCTTCACACATCCACCCTCCAGCACTAAATATGCATGCGTGGCTGTACTTAATACCGGGTACACACATGTAGTATTTACAGGCCATCTGGGTGATCATTTGACCTCTAACTGAGAACATTTAGATTTTCACACCATATTTAAAAAGTTCAGAGATTCCAACTGGCTTCCTAGCACCAGTACAAATCTGGTTGATGACTCCCTGATGAGTTGATGAAGCCACGCTCGACAGAGCATCCGTAACTGAGCCATGGAGAGTGAGCATGTTCCTGTGCTGACCACCAGCTTCTGCACCTGTACACCAGCATCTCATCACAGACTTCTAATCAGTGAGGATATTAAAAATGCCGGCATTCACATGGATTATGTTACTGCTGCATGAACACACTTGACTTCTGTGCACTCATCAGAGTGAAATCAAACAAAGCACATGTTGCCTCACTGTGCACTGACCCTTATATGCTGAAATTAAATGAAATTATGGAAATTTATTGTAGAATTAATACAGTGTTAATATAGCTGAGCAATTTTATGAAGTATTATGGGATTTTGTTTTATTTATTGTATTAGTCCTAATGTTTTAATTGTTGTTTACAGCTTGTACTTGATTTAATATCCTGTGGATTTGGCTCTTTATATTTCCATGACGGTTATTAATGCCATTCCCTAGATAGTATTTTAAAAGAATACGGCATAACAATTGACCTAAACTCAAGTACATTCCATTTTTATTTACTCATGTAGTCAACACATTGGTCTAAATCAACAGCCAAACAGGGATTATGTTCAGCTGCTCTGAATCTTGTCGTTGGAAAACTGAAACTGTTGCTAAACATTAAATAGAAATACAGCACATACCGAGTCCAAAGTGAGCCACAGGTTCCATTTCACACAGGTATCCAGAACCTCCATCGATGATCCGTGTGTGAACGCCATTTCTTTTAGTGTAGACCACCACTTTGGCCCCTCGAGCATAAGCGCCAAACCGAGTGCGTGGAATTACACGGAGCCATCTGTTAGATGATCCCTGTAAGAAGCAATCAACAGCATGGGACGACTGGGAGTTAACCTCAAAAATAAATTCCATTTAGCAACACCAACATTAATGAGGTTTATTGTTGTTTACAAGGATGTATTTACTCAATGGGCTTACTAATGACTAATTCAATGAAATGGCTAATTTAACTAGTAACTGGAGAACAAAATGCACAGCAATTGCACAAATAATGGTTTCCTTTCACATGAGTGAAAACACAAGTTACAAATGCATTTTGCAGCTGTTTCATAAGCAGCTGGAAGTCAAATGCTCACTTGGTTCACTCGGTACACAGTGATAGGCTGAGCTGCACTCTCGCCGTGTGTCACTAGCAGATCTAACAGTCCGTCTCCATCAAAATCAGTCACTGCAGCTCCTACGAGCCAAATACAGATGTCAAATGCAACACAGGTGATAGTGCCATGTCATGAAATCAGCCTTTTTTTCCATGCATAACATACTTTATAAATCAGAAGCATATGGAGATATAAATCAGGAACATATGGCGATACTATGTCACTTGAATTGTTCATTTTGGTTTATGTATCATGTTAGAAATTGGGAAAATCATTTACCACTCAAAATCAATCTTCTTTGCTTGGATTAGAGTCCCATCTCATTGGTAAGTAATTCTTTTTACTGTAACTGATTATATATACCACATGCGTGTAAACAGCTTGGTATGGCAGCAGAAACACACCACAGTAGAGCTCTGATGCCACCCACTGGTAAAGGAAGGTAACATTTTTGCTTGGCTTCATTTCAGGTTGTAGGAATTTAACCTGGAGTTTAACCTGAAGAAATTTTTTTTATACTTGAAAAATATTGTGTTGTTGCATTTACATAAACAATAACCAATACTGTTATAATTTAAAGCAGTTACCTGTTCCTCTGCCTTCTGGCTCAGCTGACTCCCCAATGTTCAGCTCCTCTATATGTGGGTCTGAATTTTCTCTTCGAGACACTCTGTGGATGCAGTAAACTGTTACAAGCACTTTAGTTTTACTGTGCACTAGAGTGCACTTAAATCTACATCATAGTAATAGTTGTCCTCAACACAATTGCACTGGGTTTTTGTTGCTGATTAAATTTTTTCAAAGCAGAAAACAGTAGGGTTTTATGCTTATTCTTGAATGTGTATTATTATATTTTGAAGCATAAAATTAATTGTAATTGTTTGGCTAAAACAAAATAACTGCTGGTGCTTTGAAAAGGATATTTTGTCCACCTTGATTGAAAATTATCTGTATTATTATATTGAGCCCATTAAATGGGGAGGGGGTCCGTGGGATATTGTCCAATCATATGGGTGAATAAGGTATATTTTGTTTTAATAACATTGTGTTGAAAACTTTCCCAGCTTTTCTTATAAATTAACAATACGATTGTTTTTTTTTTTTTTTAAGAATGTTTTCTGGCATTAAATAATGTTGTACTTAGTGTCTATTCTGACTGAGCTTCATTAGATATTTGATGAACTGAAGTCCTCTTGGTTTACCTAAACAGTCTGTTGGCTGATGGACCTCTGTATGCAATGTTGTTGAAAAAGACCTCCAGCTCATTGTCATTGTCAAAGTCTGCTGCGATGACTGTGCGCACAGGAGACGGCATGGAAAACTTCTGCGATGCAATGTCCTGAGACATGAGAGTATCAGTATAGCTTGCACTCAAATATATGCACACACACACACACACACACACACACACACACACACACACACACCTCTTTATCACATTTTCCTCAATTCACTGTGAAAGAAAAACATTCACAGTAAAGATAAATACTGTGAGAAAGGCACACACTGACAGTTCAACCGTAATGCACCTGGATAAGTAAATAATTAATGTCCAGTGTCTTGTATGTTTGACATGGAAGGCAGACCTCGAGTTAAATCATGAGCCCAAAGACCTGCAGCAGCAGGAAGTAAGAGCAGGAGCAAGTAACTGATATCTCCTTGGTTCAGTGATGCAGCAATAAGTCCGTGAAGAGTTATAGAGCACTGCACTCCCTCAAGTATTTACCCCTCATTTTAATTATAGGGCTCATAAACTTTGTGTGAGGAGTACCCTAGAATGACCTTGTCCTCCCTAGGTAAAAAAGATGCGATGGACAGCTTGGGAAAGGGCTCACACTGAAAAAGGGGTAAATAGTAAGTAAAAGAGAGACGAATATTTCTTACAATTTGCTTTTTGCCATTTTGTACCATCACTTCCATATGATCAAAAGAAACCCAACATACCGGGTGAACGTTTACTCTACAGTTTTAATGTATAAACTTTAGCAGTTTGCAGTGCCAGTGCGTATCGAGGTCACTTCAGATTTAATTAGCAATTCAGCAAAGTGACAGAACATCTTAATTAGAAATGGCAGTATTCACAAAAGCCAGCAGTGCATTTCAGATGTCTCTGTACAAGTGCTCCCACAGGACATTAACCCAGGATGTGACCCCTATAAAACAGCTCCCTACTGACATTTATCACCCAAAAAAGAAGAAAAAAAGAAAACCGTACTGACAACAACATCTCTGGTAGCATAGTAGGATTTAGTACAGCACCATACTTACAGTACATGTCAGTTTGATTTATGACTTTCTGAAACTAACTATTGCATAAAAAGCCCTTTAGATTTGTTTATTTTATTTCTATGGAACTATGGATAACCATCATCTACAATCCCTACAGGTACACAGGTACACAGACACAAACAATTATTTTGCACTGTACAGGAAACCATTGATTCTGGCATGAGCACAAATACTATAAACTCCCCTGCTACTCATAAATATATTCTCTTGTGATTATTATAGCTTTATAATCATAGACCTATGGTGCTGTGTAAGCAATTATGCATAATATGAGGTGATTTAAGTGATTATTGATAAATCAGTGATATTAAAATAGATTCACTACAAGCAACCTAAACCAGAATAAAATAAACAGATTTCTTTAAATTTTTTTATTTTATTTCTGTGTTAGTTTTCCAGATCAACAGAACAGGAATACTACTATGCTGCATTTATACCACAACATAGTGAATCCAACATAATTTCAAACAATTTAGTCGAACTGAATCGGAGCCATGATTTAAATTGTGTCTGAATAAGATGTTCTACACATCTTTCATTTTACTCTACTGTATTTGAATACTTTAATCAGTCAGATGTAATCAGGTAGACCTCTGATTGTATGTGTAATTGCACTGTGGTCACAGCAAAGGCTCAGACACGTTCACTTTTAAGGATGCCAGTCTTTCGCTCATCAGCTCTATCTTTCTCCACCAGCATTAGGATAATCAACACTGCTCCGATCTGCAGAACTCCATAATCAGCAACCATCATAAACTCATGCATTCTGTAACAATCTTGCGATGTTTGCATCAAGAGGAGTGTCACAGCGTTAAATGTCTGGTGCAAGTCAAGAACAGTCAGAATGCTCTAATCAAAAAAAAGGAGAAACTGTAGACAAGTGCATAAAAATCTGCTATGTGTGACAGAAGTCATTTCATAAATGGACGAGGAAATCTAGGCTTAATTATACTGTTCAAGCGAGGTACACCAAGACATGGTTAAATAATTAACAAAACAAATATTATTATGTTGCCAAAAATAAGTGACTAAAGCTACCCTTCAAAAATGAACTAAAGCTATCCTACAAAGAAGCAATCGGCAAGTATCAGCTAGTCACATAACAACCGGTAAGAACTGATATAGTTTGTAAGCCCTGTCCAGCTGCCATGGTGCAGTAATTGAGCAATAACCTTAACCCATCTGCTTAGCTGTATGCTGCTTCAGGTGTAAGTCATTCTGAATAAAAACATGATCCAAATGAGCAAATATATGCACTTAAACAAACCCACCTTGAATCTCTGCTTGCGGTTATTGTTTAATTGCAGGTATAGTCGATGCGGCCCATTCCAGTTGCCATACACAATGTCTGTCCTCCCATCCCGATTAAAATCTGCTAGAGCTACTCCACGGCCATGCTGCATTGGGTCCTCAAGTCCTGCAACAAGTACACATAACTTTCACATTTACTGACAAAATATTCACGTTTTGTTCGTTAATGAGTTTGTGTCCATAAAGACAGATAATACACTGTGTGGTCAAAAGTATGTGGACACCCATGCTCATCAAACCTATACATGAGAAGTGCACATTTTATAAAATATATTTGTATGCTGTAGCATGATATTTTCCCCTCACTGACTAACTAATCAGCCCTAACATGTTTCATCATGGTAACACTCCTGTGCACAAAGTGAGGTCCATAAAGGCATGCTTTGCCAGGGTTGGAAAAAGCTTCATTGTCCTGCACCTCTACTCTAGTGAAAACCTGAAAGAAGAAAAGGAACACTGACTGCAACTCAGGGTTTCTTACTTAACATTAATGCACAACCTCATTACTGCTAAATAAGCACAAATTCCCACAGCAACACTCCAAAATCTAGTGAAAGCCTTCCCAGATAAGTGGAGGTTATTATAACAGCAATGCTGAGACCAACTCTGTGTTAATGTCCATGGTTTTGAAACGGTGTGGTGGACAAGTGTCCGAATACTTGTCTTGTACAACTCACCTGACTGTGCAGCCACATCTGTAAATGTCCCATCTCCGTTGTTGCGGAACAGAAAGTTGGGGCTGTACTCATTGTCACAGAATATATCAGGAAGGGTCTGACTGAGTATTGGCCCCACTGCAACGCCACGTCCACCTATAGTTCATTGCAGGGACAACCACATTTACCATATGCAATGTGCAAGTCATTACTGCCTTTCCAGCCCATTTCTCTATGAAGGCATGCCACAGTTTCTGCTGACACAAACTACAATCACATTATACACTCTCCACAGCCATATTGCCCCTCACTGCAGTGCTTACTTTAGTATCCCGGAGGCTATGCTAAAACTCTGAATGTTTAAAGCTCACATCTTTAAACGTTATGAACATTTCTACTGCAATGCATTCAGTTACATAAGTTTATTTAATTGCATTGTCCTTTAACAAAATATTTAAATGCCTAATCAACTAAAATGTTCCTGAGACTCAACATAATGCAAATTAAAACAACATTTTAATTACACTAAACTAAACATGGTTTTATCACATATCCAAAATGGCCTCTCCTCTATAATTCTGAACTCAGTGCACAACATTTTATAACTGTGAACAGCACTGCTTCCACTAAAACAGCGCTGAATAGAGAATCAAAGTCCACTTCACAGTCTGTGCTGATTAATGGAATGTTTGGCCCATTGAGCAAGTCCGAGCTGAAGTATGGCTCTGTCGTCCTTGTGCCTCCCTATGACTTTCAGAACAGCAAACAGCTGAGTGTGCCAAAAGCTGCCACTGTGCTGCTGCAGCAGCGCCTCACATGCGCCTCTCTCTCTCTCTATTAGGGCTGCTTTAACCAATAAGCACTGTCCGTAACTCAATGACTCAATAAGCACTGGGTTCAGATGAAAATCTACCACAGGGTTAAGCACACTGACCCTGTGACCGGCTGCTTTTGAGTTTTTCTAGTAATACACCATTTCTCATAAACATAACACCATATAATATCATGTTATACCTGTAAACTTGTTAACTCCTGCCTGCTCTGCCACGTTAGACAGCGCAATAATCCCCATTGACAGGTCGCTGGCGCTTTCATCCATTTCAATCAGAGCATGTGGTCCTACGTTCCCACTGGCGTAGTTGGCAATGTAGATTGCATAGCGCCCGGTTCCCTAATACAGAAGAGGATTATTTATTGTGCATGTACCATTGGAAGCGGTTCACATCTCGGCACAAATACAAAACGCATGATTATGCTAATTCTGGACACAGCATGTGTATGCGCCTCCAAATGTTAACTACTACTTCATTGGCTTGTAGGCCTTCATTTCTCTTGTTTGAGGACCCCATTGCTTCGCTTTCTATGCATTCTCCAGCACCTACCCCTGTGGATATTAATTTCACACTCCATTATCAGATAGAGTCCCTGTGGGCCTGAACTCAGTGAAGGAGTCATCTAAATGAACTTAGGCACACAGTTTCAATAAAGTCTCAGCGCTCCCTGCTTCTCCACACCAGGGAAATGATGAACTAAAGAAATGTGTGCATAAGTATATAAATACCACTACCTAGCCTCTGCAGTCTTAATGAGGCATAGGAATGTAAATGTCAAACACATTACGTTCTCTCCACGCTATTGAGACGTCAACTCAGGTCATGAAAACAGTTCGAGAAGGGGGAGTTAAGAGAATATTTCATACCCTATAAATATGATAGACCTCATTGGTTTTAAATGACTAAAAATTACTTAATGGGTGTCATTTTATTTTATACATAAATATAGTAAATACTAATTGGAAACAAGTTTATGTTCCTTTAGTTTGGTCACTGTTAATTACCAGGAATTTTAAAAGCCAGCTCCCAGTTAGGGAGGTTCTTTCTTCAAAACACATGAAGCCAGTGACCATATCTTTTAGAACTGTTGCTCATGTTACGTCATAGGGCAGCTGAACACACAGCATTAACAATCTTTTTCCACACATTTGAGCTGACAGACAGCCATAATTGGCTAGTGTCTCTCTCTTTGACACAGTTGTGCCATTCTACCCATCCAGCAAGACCAATTATAATTTCTTGGACTCCTGGCCATGGATGACTGTGGCATCAGTATTTAAACTCAAGGCAATAAAAATACACTAAAGGTGAATTATTTGGGAGTCACTTAGCAGTCAATAACCCCATTAAATTACCATCATTTCACCAGTGTCTACAGTATATTTGACCAATATAGACATTTAAAAAAAAAAACTGATTAGCCATCCCTGGCAAAAAGTACATACATAAAATTTTTGAAGTGAAAAGAAGCAATAATAATTAACAATAATACAATAAATGCTATATTTTGCCAATATAGCATTTGGTAGATTTTGTGATGTTTTCGATCATCTGTGCAACACCTTTTGTCACAGTCCTCTGCCATTTTTAATAACAATTTGGACAGTGTAGATTGTAAATTAGAAGCACTAACTATAATCTAACTGTAAATTAGATTATAGTTTTATAGTGTTCTTTTGCTTTGTGGACTTCAATAATTTTGCAGATTTTCAGTCAGCTGCTCAAAGGAACAGGTGGGAGTTGTGTTAGCAGAGGTTTGCAGAGAATTTATTACTGGAATTGTTACCCCTAATGACAAATCTTGACATACCTTAATGAGTCAGTTAATTAAGTTCTGAATTTTATACCTTAAGAGGTATCCAAAGTGTCGCACATGCCACAAAAATGGGTATATATATATATATATATATATATATATATATATATATATATATATATATATATATATATATATATATATATAAAGAACCTAGAACAAACCCATGTAGACAAGTATTTCAGGTTTCAGGGTGGTTATTTCCTTTAAATTTTACAGTCTGGTGTTCCTACTTTGGTCTATTTTTATACGTTGTGCTTTATTATATTGTAATTAAATAAAGAAAAAGCCCATTATCTTCTACTTAATTGTTACTCTTTCCCTCTAACGTATCCTGCTTCCGTTGGAAAGGGTTCCAGTAGCAGTCATGAATATTTACTGGCCCGTGCAGCAAGAAGTAAATGAGAACTAATCTATCTCCATTCCATGAGCAGGTCAATACGTCTCCCTGTCCACCCTTAAGAGACAAATGACCGCACTTCATTGTCAAGTAGGACACATTCATAAAAAATGCTTTTCATTATTCATTGTCCTGCATGTTGTTGGGAATCTAGCAGATGGATAAATATGACCAGACCTCAAGACCTCAATAAGTTTCAAGCATATACTGTAATCATCATAATCATTTACTGGAATTTCATTGTACTAATCGTTGCTATTGTCCTTTTAAATACTGGAACTTCTGAAAGGGACAGGATTAATAATCTACAGCATTATTAATTGTTTGTTACAGTCTTCCCAGTGGATCTCAGAGGTCCTTGATCTTACTAAATAATTTAGTTTTGTTTTTTTTCCACAGCTCAGTTAAATCTAAACTGAATACATTTGTGTTTTGTTTTAAGTTTACAACCTCACCCAGCTGTGCTACATCATTTATTCAGAGCCGCAGAACAGCATCCTCTTATTGCTCAGTCAAATGGAGCTGCAATCAAAAAATCTATTTCAATCCCTCGGTTGCTGCCTCGCTGGATAAGTGGACATCGTTCATTGCTGCCGGCTGTAAAGAAGAGTTGGAAAGCCAGAAATATGCAGTTCAGCTTATTGTTCTTTGGCTATCAACCAAATAATTTATACCATAAGCGATCTATCAAATTTTGCTGATTAGCTCAGGTTTGCGTGGAATAGTGTAATCCTTCATGTGCATTCCTCATATAAGCTCTTGTCTTGTAACATGAGGCTCTGTCAGATAGAAATATTTTATGGAAGTAAAAATAAGGTGTAAACCTTTGTGTAGCTCCTAGTTGACGCTCATAACTGTAGATTTTGGTGTTTATGTGCTTGTGTTCTTGTATTATCCCTCAAATGATTAGCAAGAAATAGGACAATCTGGGTGGATATCTAAGAGACTTTGATGTTTGAGGGATTGAGGGGATGTCAAAAGACTTCACCCGGTGAAATCGTAAGAGGTTTTTTACCTTTCTATCCACACAAGCTACAGAACGACCTGCCATTCGATTCGCAACATCTCTCTGTTCGTTTATCTCATCATTAAGAAGATCTTCAAAGCGTCCATTGCGAAACTTGAAGAGCTTATCAGTGTATGTTGCTCGACCTAGTCAAGGAAAGCAGAATTTTTAATGCAACGTATAAATAATCAAGTACTGTTTTCCTTTACATGTCCTGGTGTTTGTATATTACTATGTACTTACCAGAGAAAGCATTATTGGTGTTAAGAACATAGATCTCCTCCCTCCCGTCGCCATCTATATCACATGCTGTGACTCCAATTGCATTACCCTGTCGGTCTCTAAGTGCATAATATGGCGAACTGCGGTTGTCTACGGCAATGTTGACTAATCTCTTCTTTGCTTTATCGTACTTCAGCACCAGGTTTGGGCCATTGTACCTGCAGGTGGAAACACTATTTTTAGAATATTCTTTTCAATTATACAAATATAAATCCTTCAGTAGTGAGTAAGATTTAAGAGAGTGTCAACTATTCTGCATTGGTATAATAGTGTTAGCTGTTTGTTTTGACAATGTATTTTTGCTACTTTTATTCAGATTTAATTTATCAAAAACTAACAAAATATTTTAAGTCAACCAAAACTGATGTAATGAAATCCGAAAACAAATAGCATTTTTTTATCCCTAGAATTCTCCTAATTTTGCTATGTATTACATGTTAATAGGTCATTAATCCACCTAATTTCTTTAGATTTAATTAATTCTTAAATAGAATAACAAATCCTTTTATAAATTTACATCGTGTTTCTGCTTTACTAAAGACTTTTTTTGGCTGCTGGTCCTTTACTACTACCTAAGACGATATGAGGAAGAAACCTTGTGAGGAACTAGACTCATCTGGGTGACACTAAATAGTGGAATAAACAAATTTCTTCTGTAATTGTTTACTACATGGACAAAAGGTGCTACCTGTAACCTGGAACTTCATCAAAGTTTTATGATCTGTTTTCTTGAAGTTATTATCTGTTCACTGATGGAGACTTCATTGCAAAACTGTTAGCATTAATTGCAACCCAAAGGCATTGCAGTAAAACTGTTGTGCTTCAGCAAAACCTAATATTAATCAATAGTAATTAAAACTAGTTGACTTGAAAACACAATATATTGCCCTGAACCATGTTTGTAAGGCTTGTGTGTTAAAATAGAACAAAATACTCACCCAGCCACAAATATTTCTAGGTCCCCATCCCCATCCACATCAGTAACAGCCACGCCATAATTCAGCTGAGTGGGGTTGTTCTCATAGTCAGAGGGCAGCACACTCTGAGTGACGGATACAAACATGGGCTCAGAGCGCTGAGCCAAGCACTGACCCACCATTCTGAGCACAGCCGCTATTATCCACAATGACATGGTCACCTGCTGAACACAAGTACAGTATTAGTGCTTCTTTTCTCACCAGGTGCAGTATTTTGTTGTGTGAAAGACACTTTGGGCAAGGTAGCCATGTACTCAAATCTAAAACAAGAAAATGTGGAAACCTTCATTTTCATTACACTAATAAATGTCTAACAGCCAGTTGGACATTCTTTATGTTACAATGTTCAATATAAATCAATAATTCTTTAATGAAAAGTGACACTTTGCTAACATTTTGCTAGTATTACAGACTAGCGCAACACACCAACCAAGTGGCAGCCACACAACCAACCACCAGGAGCTGCTTGATGCTTACCTATCTAGCTTGCTTGCTGTACAGTATGTAGCTTTACTCTTCTCTGTGTGAGGAAAACTGCACAAAGCGCAATAGGAAACACCATTCATTGACAGCTAGATTTAAGATCGCTCAATGTTTTCCCCCTGTTAGGACGTAATTACCTGGTCAACATTTCACTTACAGGGCAAACACATAAATCAGGGAAGTGAAGACAGGTGATAGACCAGGTCTAAATTAAGACCAGATTGTAAAAGCAATCCCACTGCACATGAAGTGGACATTTTGGACAGTAAAATCCATATGGGACCAAAAAAAGAGTCAAAGACATTGGAGAATCTACTTAACTGTCTATATGGGGTAAATTGAATGAGAGTGTTTCGAATTGACTACTGGACCAATTGTGGATAAATCCAGTAGTGCAATAAATTCTGTGGTCTGTTAAGAGATGTATAGGAGTGAATTACTGATGAAGCAGTGGTTTAAAAGAAGTACTGCTTAAAGACTCAGTATTGAACCCTAAATGTGTGTAAACACAACAGTACATAGCTGAGGTGAAACAATCGTGAAAATAAATGAAATAATGGAAGAGGGAGGTGTGATGGAGAAATGTCTGGGAAATTAAATGAATGAAAAGAAACCGAGGAAGCAAACTTCACAAGCTGGTAAAGTGTACAGTTGCTTTTGTTAATATATAATTCTTTAATAATAATCTGAATTACAATTTTTTTATGTAGCATACATGCTCTTAAAAAAAAATCTTTACAGCACAAACAAATTTTATTTGCTTACTGTGTTTCAGACATAACAATAGGTATAATGAATGTGTCTGATTGCATAAATACAAAGGTGGAACCATTATGATGAGTAATGGAGTGGGTTAGAGGAAAGTGAAATGAAAATTAATGTGTTGTATTATCGACTATGATGAAGACAGAAGACAACACCGTGGTACTGATTTTGCCTTTAAATGAATAGATTCAATAATCGGCTTGATTATTAAAGCAGGGTGATGCTGAAGATTAAAAGGACATAACTTATGTAGAACGTATTCTACTGTAACGGACTAAAAAATGTGTTCTGGCCAAAATTGGAAACAGGCCAGGCTGCACTACAGGCTAAAATATTCTATCATTTAATTGCCATTTTAAAACTACTGTCCAGCTATAAATGACCGTAGGGACATATAAAAAACAATCCCTAGGTTAAGAAGTGCTAATACATGCAATTTGTCCTGAGGTGACATATAGTGTCTCTGCATTTTACTGCAGTTGCAGACTGTCCAAGACTCACAGTGAATTCCTGATGAACACATTATCTACACAAAAATCACACACAAGCAAAATAGCCTCACTGTGTTCAACTTTACGCTTTGTACTTAGTTATATTAGTGGACTAAAAAGTAAATTCAGCAATACTGATTACGAAGTATAAACTTTACATGTGAACTATATAAAATATCCTAAATCAAAGGTATCAATGTATCTTGTGACATGCAACATAAACAAAAAAAAAAAGATTTGGGGGTGTCTGTGGCAAGGGCTACAAATTAAACTTTAGCAGATTTGTACATATATAAGAGCAATTTCAAGTTATTTAGTAGCCTTTAGAGGACATTAATTAGGTTTGGATGTAGCTCATGACTTTTTGCTGTGATTTTGCGCTGGGAAGACTGTAACATTTCAGCATAAATGACTGCGACAAAGCGCTGCACCGTCAGTTTCAGACTCTCTCTCCTCCCCTCTGAAGGGCTTTAACTACACACACTCACACCAAGTACACTGCCAGCAAGTCCACACACCAAGTACACTCTCAGCAAGTCCACACACCAAGTACACTCTCAGCAAGTCCACACACCAAGTACGCTCTCAGCAAGTCCACACACATCAAGTGCACTCCCCGCAAGTCCACACACCAAGTGCACTCCCAGCAAGTCCACACACCAAGTGCACTCCCAGCAAGTTCACACACCAAGTGCACTCAAAGCAAGTCCACACACCAAGTGCACTCCCAGCGAGTCCACACACCTAGTGCACTCAAAGCAAGTCCACACACCAAGTGCACTCCCAGCAAGTCCACACACCTAGTGCACTCAAAGCAAGTCCACACACCAAGTGCACTCCCAGCAAGTCCACACACCAAGTACACTCCCAGCAAGTCCACACAACAAGTGCACTCAAAGCAAGTCCACACACCAAGTGCACTCCCAGCGAGTCCACACACCTAGTGCACTCAAAGCAAGTCCACACACCAAGTGCACTCCCAGCAAGTTCACACACCAAGTGCACTCAAAGCAAGTCCACACACCAAGTGCACTCCCAGCAAGTCCACACACCTAGTGCACTCAAAGCAAGTCACACACCAAGTGCACTCCCAGCAAGTCCACACACCAAGTACACTCCCAGCAAGTCCACACAACAAGTGCACTCAAAGCAAGTCCACACACCAAGTGCACTCCCAGCAAGTCCACACACCAAGTGCACTCCCAGCAAGTCCACACACCAAGTGCACTCCCAGCAAGTCCAGCAAGTCCACACACCAAGTGCACTCCCAGCAAGTCCACACACCAAGTGCACTCACAGCAAATAAATTTATTTAAAATAAATGATGGTAGCAATTCTAATATTAGCCTACAGGGCGCATACAGATTATTCTTCATGAATCATGTCAGACATTTCAAACTAGGCAAATCAATGATCTAATAGCAACACCATAAAATTATTAAAAGAGCATATTTCAGGCAAAAAGTTCAAACGTTTAGGACACCACCAGCATCCAAAATGAACTCATTTAAAATCTGAAGTCTTCTTCCATTAAAAAAACTCTCCCGGTATCTATCATGTTACTGTAGTGTTATTAGAGATGATATATACGCACGCGGCATGCAATGAATCCTGATGGTCCACTGGTAAACTTTCTATAGGTGACATGCCGAGAGCCCCGAGAGAATGCACTCACACACATGCATGAACAAGACGTTGTCACTCAGATAAACGAGTTCCTCCGATGCGATTCCCAGCGGATGTCGTGGGACCGATCTCGTGTGCTAGACTAGAGAACACTCTCTCCCTCTCTCTCTCTTTCTTTCTTTTTTTACTTACACAACTTATTACGTATCTGAGTTTATGAAAGCAGTTGTGTAAGAATCTGGCCAATAATAAGAGCTTAGAGTGAATACATAAACAGATAGCCAATGACGCGCTCCGAGGGCTGGGCTTAAGCCTGCGGCAGGAGATCTGCGCTTTTCCTCTGATCTGAGATCAGGACTAGATCACTTTCCTTTAAGACGATATATAAAACGAGTTGAATGATGCTGCTAAAACCATTAGTAAAAAAATAACTAAATAAAATCCAGTTGACACCCGGATATCTTTTGTCATAGTTTTTTAGAATTATGTTGAATAATTCATGCACTATAACATTTCATGTGCGCAGGTAAGTTATGTGCATACTGTATGTGCAAATAATACCTAACCTTCTTATAACTATTGTTCCAGGCGTACTTTAGCTAAGTGTTATATTTTGAAATTATTTGATAAAATTTACAATTGCTTACTGATTAGTATTTAACATGAAATACAACTGATTATATAATTGTAAAAGAAAAAAAAAGTGCGCAGTACTTTTTTGCGCAGTAATTGCGCTATAATGATGCCTATAAAGGTTTAACGAGGTGCTTGTGCATGCATATAATAATTTTTAATTGGCTGCAGCTGTTTTAGGTATTGGCAAGATTAACCAATCAGAATCAGAAGTATTTATCATTCTTGTCCCTGTTTCGCTGAAGCTTGACAATAAAACATTCTCAGAGGAATTGTATTGCTTACAGGTCGCTTTGATGAACTTGTGGTGGTGATTATATTTGGTTTATGATACACACATGATAGTAATGAGAATAAAAGAAAGAATTGGAATTAACTAACTTTTCTTTTATTACAGCACTTGAGTATTTAGTTTACTGTCATTGTAATATTATTAAATCATAGTGAATGCTGAAAAAAAAAAACCATTCAATTTCACTACATTTGTCAGCAGCAGAGAAGTCTGTAATTTGGGAATTGTTGTACAGGTGTTCTAAATTGCCATGACATTTATTTTTTAAAAAGTGAAACCCGGTTATGTCGATGTCCTAGGGGGTCGCCAAAAAGCATCGAGATAACCGATGATCGAGATAAACGAAAATCAATATGGTGGCAATATATTAACGTGCTTGAAATTTCTTTATGTACATGAAGTGCGTTAATAAATGAGAATGTGCATGCACGTGTTTTTGAAGGGGTTTTTTACACAACAGCATTGCAGCGATTTGTTTGGTGAAGGCATGCTATAAAAATGTACATACAGTACATGTTTGTTAACTGTCAGGAATCCACCTGCCACGCCCCCTTCGGCCCCCTTCGGTGTGGCAGGTGCTTTCTCGGCCGCTTTCTCTGAAGCTCCTGGCTTCAATCGCGCACATATGGTGCTCGTTTAGCATCATCACCAGCTCCTATTTAAACTTCCACACTCTCACTGTCCGTTATTGTTGGTATATGTTGGTTCACGGCGGTCGTTGTTATCGCTCATGCGTATCCCGGTACGTGCCTTCCCACCGGCACTCTCTCAACGGCTGCTCTTTTCTTCCCAAAGCGCATCGCGGATTCCCCCCCGATCCTGCCGGTGTTCATTCTATGCTTTTGCTGCTCATCCCACGTTCCTCGCTGCGCTCCTACCAAGCGCGGCTTTCGCCTCCCGTTCATCGCATAACATTTAACAACAAAAGGCATATGTGCACTAACTAACAGCAGAGATTCACCAGTATACAATACAATGTAGCATCTGTAAGGCTTGATTTTCGCGAGTTCTTCTGCGGCTGCACAGTGACGATCGAGATAACTGACGTTAAATGGCAAATTTTTCCCCCCTTGTGCTCGAGATATCAGGGTTCGGCGACATAAAAAGTCGACATATCCGATAAAAAATTAGACAATTTTGACAAAGTGAGAATTTGGCGGTTCCACTTCAAAAACATATATTTATATTTATATATATAGATATATATTTATATCTATATATAAACAAAGTAAGCAAAGGACCTATCTGCTGAGACACCTAAACATTTTGGTAAGTAATACTATAGATTGTATATACAACCGAAAAATTTGTGATTTTCTTATAAACCCATATTGTATTTACAATAGAACATAGAAAACATATCAATTGTTCAAACTAAGAAATGTATCATTTTAAAGAAAAGAATGAGGTAATTTTATATTTACAAAACATCTAAAAATGTTGGGAAGTGGCAAGAAAAATTGGAAAAGTAAGTTTTACTAAAAATACCATTTTGCAAATAATCTGTTTTTTTCTGGAGAATCTGGAGAAATATCGGATGCTTGTGAGTTTGGGGCACTGCATTAAAAACAGGTATAATTCTTTAATGAAAATCTCTGTATATATTTAAAAAAACACCAGAATTTTACAGGTATTATTGTCTGTGAAAACAGTTTACCATGTCATTAACAAATACATTTAAAGCTCTATTAGGCAAATTAGAAGCCATATGTAAAAATGATATAGAAATGCTGCCATCATGCAAATGGTCAAATGAGCCAAAGCTCATTTAAAATAGTTTTGGTTTTGGAAACCATGGATGCTGCATCCTCAGGAGCAAGGAGGAGAGGGATCATCTGCTGGTTAGTGCTCAGTTATAAAAATAAATTATATTTCAGACAAGATATGCATGTGACAATATTCCTCTCCCCAAACTATGGCAATTGGTCTCCTCAGTTCCCAGATGTATACAGACTGTTCCTAGATGTATAGTGGATGGTACACTGGGGTAAACGTGTTGTGGCCATCAAATTCATAAATTACCTTATTTTTCTTTTTTAAATTGTAATTTTTTTTTTCACATTAAATATTTGCTATGCTTCTTTGTTTTGTTGTGCATAAAATCTGGGTTTATAAGATTTGCTTTGGCTCATCCACAATTAATAACAGCTGGTCCACATATCTAGAAAGCGATACAGATAGATTTCTTGGCTGTGCTGTGATTACTGCCATGTAAAACTTTACAGCTAATGAGGACATTCAGCTGAATATGATGCAAAAGCTCTACCTGGCAAGTTGAATACAATTCACACAACAAAGTCCCCCTAACAGCTGTCTTCATATGATAACTAAAACGTTAATTAGCAGTTCAAATTGCTGTGTTATCTGTGTATTCTTTATACAATATTATCTTCTCAACATATTCTTTCAGTCTGTGTTCTGTGAATCAGTATCAGGATGTATTTATTACAGTATCAGGATGTATTTATTACAGTTTTAGGATGTATTTATTGATAGAGACTTTATAGTTCTTCTGTTAAGTTGTTCTGGATAAAGGAATTAGCCAAATGCCAGACAGATTTGACCTGGGATTTTCTTTTGTCTTTGCTTGAGGCTGAAATTGCTTAATGAACATTACTCTACATTGCATTATCTTTTTACTTAAATCTATTTAAATCTATAACAATTGCAATGATTGGCAAATGTGCATTAACTAATACAGTAAGTATTTGTGCACTTTTGTTATTGTGTCTACTATTTAAATTGAAGCGTTTATTTCAGTCAGCTCTAAACATTCGCCTAAAAGCGCTCAAAAATTGCAAAGAGTAAACTCATTCACAAAAAAATCATCAGTAAACCTCAGTAGCCACCAGGAAAATTTTGTCTGTGTCACTTAGATTTAAAAAAATGTTCATTGCTGTATGCGAATAGATCAAAAGTGTTAACTTTGCAATTAAATTATTATTTTTGGTGGTATATTTTGTGGTGTATATTATATCATTGTAATTGTTGCTTCCTGAGTTCCCCTGATCTACAAATACACTGGATTGTTTTAACAGTAGATGCAAACTCTTGCGAGTCTAAGCTCAGAGAGTAGTAGAGAAGAACACTTTTTTGGATTTTGGTTTATTGCTAGGTCTATACATCACTGAAGTCTGGCAGCACACTAAAACGTCCTTGGCAGAGTCTCTCTTCCACTTGCTTCTTCTGCCTGCCTGCCTAGCTTCTGATGGATGCTGTCATATTTCTCCCGCCCTACTGAAGTGCACCCATCATCGTTGGTCCTCATAATGTGCGACATAATCCTCTATAGATGCTGATAGGTTTTTTGCAATGAATGAACCCTGTTCATTGCTTCAGCACCTTTGTTTTTATTTATTTATATACCTGGTATCAGTTTTTATGTACAGGTATTGAGAACATTGCCATTCTAAAGATTTTATTCAGCTCTAGTGTCTCGCTTTAGGTTTAGATCAGTAACCACTCTTTTTGTTATAGTTCAGGTGTCAATCTCCAGTCCTAAAGGGCCACGTTAATGCACATTTTATAATTCTAACTCATTCAACACTCAATTCACCTAGTGAGCTAATTATCAGGACTTTCAGAGAGTAGCCTGCTCAAAATACAAAACTAAATTTCTGTTGCTGTCCTCTAGCACTGCAAGCTGACATGCAACTATGTTATAAGGTTTGTCAGTATGTCAAATTCCCATTAAGATCCACCTTTAGGCATAATGATGTTTGGATTATTTACAGAGGCTCCTTATTTAGCCCATATTACTTAATGTTATCTCTGCTAAAAATATAGCCAAGTTTAGAAAGTAAATACAAACATGCATACATTCTTTTGGTAAAATGTAAGCACATTTAAAGTAGAGGTATGGTTGATTCATTGCTTTTTGCCAAAATTTAATCACTGCATTATCTGTTATTTTTTTTGTTTGCTAGTTTGTTTTTTGTATTGTCCTTGTGAAAAGTAATTCAGAACATCCACATTTAATAACATAAAACAAAAATATTTGTTTGTTTGTTTGTTTGTGTTTGTTATAAGCCATTTGAGTTTTACATGTCAAACATTTCTTGCAAAAGCATTATAATTATTATGCTTACACTTTGTCCTTTCTCTCTCACACTAATACAGTAGATAGTTGATAGATGTAAATGACGTAATCTGCAGTGTGTGACAGCAGTTGAATTTGTTTATCTACAGTTTCTCATTAGATGTTTCTTAGTGCTCTTCTTGCAATTTATCATAGAGGGCCACACACAAATAATCAGACGATACAAAATTTAGTACAGAGAGTATGAAACAATATTGGAGTATATGCAATTGTGCTGTCCATTAAATGACATAATAATTGCTAATTATGTCTCTGCTTAGCAACCAAAACATAATGATAAAAACTGCATTGTGCTCCATAATTATCAGTAAAAAAAAAAGTTTTTTATTGAACACAATTTTATATTTTTACATATATATATATATATATATATATATATATATATATATATATATATATATATATATATATATTTGTCCTTATGTACTTTCACACATTTACATTTGAACTCCACATAATCTAGACACTAACCCCTAGTTAAGTCAACATTTGTAAATATGTATGCACACACGCACGCACGCGTGCACACACACACACACACACACACACACACACACACACACACACACACACAAATATATATATACACACATATTTTTATTTATCTAACTTCAAAACGTTGAGTCCTTTAGAGCCTTTCCTCACCAGCTTCCTGAATAATTTTTTTTACTTGAACCAGTAGTTTTAAAACCACCTTTTATACCTACTTTCTCGCCCCACTATATGTCACTCTTTAATTTGATGTATGAATATATGAGTTATGCGTCAGTTGAAGGACGCATAAATCTGTTTTGTGTTTGGGAGCAATAATGGCATTTATGTTCCTTGTATTGATTGATATCCTTAATAGTGTTTGTTCTTTATGATCTGAGAAAATAAAGGAATTCTGTAGTTTAATTCCACATGAACGTTCACAGTGAGCACTGTGATGGTTAGGGTCTGTATGAGCAGACCCTAACCATTGTTTATAAGTTCTTTACATTATTATACATTATGCTAAAATATACTTTTTTGTTTACAAATCTAAAATATCATTTGAAGTGTGTGTAAATTGAATATCATGTTAAGTTATCTTGTAATTATTGCTTTTGGCTCAGTAATGGACTGGCATTCTGTCTATAGTGTATTCTCACTTCACCCATGCTTTCTGAGATAAGAATATGGTCCTGTGGTTAGTAAATATGAATGAATGAATGACTCATTGTTTTGTTTGTGCTGTAGTAAAATATTGCACAGCATCTCTGAATACGCGACATATGTAAAGTTTAATATAACAGCATAGATTGTGAAAGAGCAAGTGACATTTTTCCTGTTGTCTTGTCCAGTTTTGGCAAGTCTCTGCCTACTGTAGCATCAGATTTCTGTTTTTTGTTGATCGGATTGGACTGTTTTTTGTTGATCGGATTGTACAATGTGGCATTTTTTTGTATACCATCCACCTCATGGTGTGGCATGTTCTGTGATGCTTTTCTGCACACCACATTTGTCAACTTGTTTAATGAGATAAACAAGAATTACATTTATTACAAAGTCTCTTATGGGAGAGAAAGAAAGGCAGAAACCTGTAATATAGCTCTGTCTACCTTCAGCTTTAAACTATATATTACTTCATATATGGGCTATAATAAGAACATAACATGCTTTTAAACATTCAGAAGATATTTACGAAACCCAAGAACTCATCCATCATGACAGATCTGACACATGACTTTCATGTCCCCAGGATTTGTCAAGTCAATAAAAGAAATCAAACAGTGATTTTTTTTTAACCATTTCGATTTGTACAGGCTTTTTTATGGAGCATGTCCCAATTGCCTTTACAAATCAGTGTCAGATTGTCAGCCAGGACTGTCTTTAAATTAAATCCACTACATATAATTTGCCACAATTCAGTGGTGAATTTGCATGTTTTTCTATTATTGTGTCATGTGCAGAATGTGTGAATGTCTCCTCCGGTGTGGACTGGGTGCTAAAAAATGAGGAGGAGTAGGACAAATAATTCAAAACAGTTACATCTGAGATTTAAACTGACAGTTTACAAAAATTGCTTTGCTGAGATAAAAAGGCATGTCAGCCCAAGGTGCTTAACTCTCACTTCTGTCATATTTCTCATTCTCTCAAATTAATTACAAATCGATTCCCAGAACTCTTATAAAAGCATGGCGAGAACCTGTCTGTCTATGGTGATGGGGGTGTGAGGTAGGGACCGGATGCCAGCATGGATATGTTTAGCAGGATACGTTTCTCTGCAATTAATCTCTGCAACATTCCTCTGAAAGTATAATTGCTTTTATCCATTTTTCCACAATACAATCAAAATCTCCTACGGTATACACGTTAGATGGCAGGATGCATTACTTGCATTCTTGATTTAAATGTTGCAGCTCGGTCACTATAGCATTTGTTTCTGCTTCGGGGCAATTTATTTTATCTGTTAAGGTCTACTAATGCACCATTACACCTCATGCGGAATGCAAAGCCACAGTGACTCACATGATAAGAATTTATTTTGCACTGAATCTAAAGGCTGGGATAAAGCTGGTGCTATTCCCAAACTAATGGACTATTGATTTAAAAGGAAGTGGTCAAGTAGGATCTCACAAAACAGATCTTCAACCTCAGCACAGTACAACAGTCTGTTTTCTGCACCTTCAGTAATTCAGTGTGTAAAATTGATTGTTTGGTCAGCTAGGGTTTTTAAGTAAGCTACGTAAGCTCATACTTACTTAAAACATAAGTTATATAAAGTATGGACTAAATGGGATCAATATAATGACAATAGTACTTTTAAACATTTGTTAAAATGTGTAATTCTAAGAGATTTCTTTTCACACAGAATAGAATTAATCAAGCTAGCATCTCACTCAAAGTTAGACATTTAGAGTCTCAGTTTTACTTTTAATGATGTCTAGCTGTCTCTAGTCTGCAGGCTAAATTTATGATAATTCATCCAGGTAACTCCTGCCACCCATGAGTATGGCCAGCTGAGGAAATGCACTTTTTTTTTTGCTTTAATTTAAGAAATATTGATCCCAGAGGGGGTTTACCACCGTATGACATTAATAATCACAACAACAGTGTGACAGAGTAGATAAATAACAAGGGAGCATCAAGGAGGGGGCACGCCACAGAGAGAGCTGGGGGTAATATTTCATACCACCGTATTAATTATACATTTCCTTGACCTTGATTGATTTCTCCTAACACCTATAAATTCCTTTTTTGTAAACTTCTATGACTTTTGTTTGTTGAACATCAATTGAGCAAATTGATGTTCCGCTTTAATAAATCAGAATATTTGTAATTACATAAAGTATCAGCAAGCCATGATGACAAACAGATATTTAACACCTTCCGCATAAGGTTCACTTGACACTTCACTAGACACTGAGGCATAGGCTGACTCTCTAGTGGGGAGTGGTAGGTCAGTGGTTAAGGTGCTGGGTAACTGATCGGAAGGTTGAGCGTTCAAGCCCCTCTATTGACCAGCTGCCACTTTTGGGTCCTTGAGCTTAACCCTCTGTGGTCCAGTGGTGCTGCATCATGGCTGACCCTGTGCTCTGTCCCCAGCTTCCAAACAAGCTGGGATATGTGAAGAAAATAATTTCACTGTTTTGTAATGTATGTGTAACAAATAAAGGCTATTCTAATCGCTTGTTAAATCTTAAATATTGTTAGGCTAGACAATTGTTCAAATGTGCCCATTTTGTTCTTCTCAAGAATAGACTTGAGCTGAGTGGTGTGAAGTTAAAGAACAATGCTCAGAGGACTAAAATGTCATTGGAGCTCTGTTCTCCAGTACGGTAGAGTTATATATGTGAGTGAGCTTTGAAAAGCCTTGTTCAGGATTTATTTATTGTGCAGTAAAACCTGGCAGCAACTACTGATATGTCTCTGCATTCAGTTTTGCATATAAAGTTCAGGGTTTATCTGCACCAAGGGTGAAAAGAGACACAGGACTTTACTTTATCTTCAGAGTCAGGAAACTGTTAACCTTGAAAAAAAGGTATATTGGACACCTTTTTGGACATTTCTTGCTAAGCGTCAGGATCTGGTTTTAAATTGGACATTCCAGAACATTTAAATGAGGAATCAGTATGTCAGTTTTTGACTTTTTATTTGATTAGCAAAGAAAAACTAGAAAAGACGACATATCTACACCACCTACAGCATACAGTATACTGTATTGGTCACATTATTGATACTAAACGTGTACCTGCCATTAAATAAAAAAATCTTTTTTTTTTTTTTAAACCATTAAACAGCTTCACGTTTTTTATGAGGATATTAGGTGGGTTTAATTGCTTGCTAATGTATTTAAGATTAATTATAGAATCATTTCTTCACAGGTGTAACACTTGCCCAATGGTAATTTGCACTAAAATGCATCATTAATAAAAATCTGCAATGCTGAGTGAACAACTGTAATGCTGAACAGAAATGTAGCTGAAAAATGAAGCATTCACTACCTAATCAAGATAGTGTTTGGCTGCTTTCAGAGCAATGCTCTGCACAAAGCCTCATAAACAGCACATAGTTGATGGAGAAGTTGGAGGTCATTTTATATAGTAAAAGGTTTAAAGTGTAAGAGATGATAAAAATTCAGGACCTTTTTATGTTGGATCACTCCCCTCATATATTCAGGCACAATGTGGGCCATAGTAAAGGCAGAAATATTTGATTAAAATCACCATTGCAAGTAATTATATAAGTAGTTTAGCATACATCTGAATGTTGTGTTGAAAATGAATATCAGTAAAAGCTATAAAGAACTTGTTAATAGGTTTTAGTAAATTTTACTAAATGTTTCATGCACAGTTTACAGGATCTTTTGGTATAATTTTGTCAAACTTGTCAAAGGACATCTTATCAACATAACCTGTTAAGAAAATCCGCTTTTTGTAAGGATAATTTCAACTTTGATATGCGATCTTGGCTATGTCTTTATGCAACTGCAATTCTGTCAGTTCTGCAAGTCAGTGGCATGAGAACAAATATGTGATAAATGATTGAAAGACCAGCCAATATTTAATGTCCTATTTCTTTTGCCACAGGAAACAGTTTTACACATGAAAGGTGGTTAAGGGGAAATCTCTCCACTGTCCCGGTTTCCATTAACTTTTACACTGAGCACAAAGACAGGCCTATGTGTGAAGATGGAGTGATACCTTAAAGAACCTCCGGTGCAGTGTTAGATATCTGTGTGATTGCTGTTTGCACTGGAGCGAATGGACCTGAACAAGTCCTGACTCATGTAATTCAATACAGGGAGAGCCAGTTGCACAAATGACTAGAACGCAAGCAAAAGCTAAAGCAAATGCAAGAATAATAAAATAAGAAAAAAATAACAAATATTTCTAAGACCTTTAAATTTACCTTTGCTAAGCATGTTTTAAAGTTATATTACTCAAAATGGAGATTACTAAAATATAATTTTTCTATTTTAGCCTTTTATTTTTTATGTTTAGAAATAATGATGAAAAATGAAAATAATAATAATAGTATAATATCTCAGTGGAAGGCAGTGCATTTCACACCTCGCCTTCAGTGGTGTCCTACCTCAGTCAATCCACCTCCTAATACCATCATTTTGATATCACAGCTATAGAAATTATCAATATACTACACAATGCCATATAACAGATCGTTGCATTGCAGTGAACATCAGTGCTATTACTGAAACAAGTGACCCAGTAAAAACAATTCAACAAGTCTGCTTTCACATACAGTACATATATATGTGGTGTGTGAGGTAGGAGACTGGTTTTATGATATTTCTCTTGTTTCCAGTTTTTAAGATTTTCAGTTCTACCATGACCAGAAATAAGCAGTGCAATAAAGATAAATAAATTATAGTGATGCTCCAGTTCATGGTGTCCTCTGACTGGCATCCCAATCTGGTTGTATTTCCACATTAATCTCAGTGATCCTGAGATAAGGTCCAAAACCTCCTGGACACTAATCAGAATAAAGCAGTTTCTGAAAATGAGTGAGCGGGTAATGATGCTGCTTTCACACGACACCACTAGATGGAGACACATTTAAAATGATCTACAAGTTCCTGTAGGATTTTTATTTCTTTTTGCAGAATAATCTTAAAATGTTGTATTTTTCAGCGAAGGAGACTAAATGATATACTCTTTATATAATGCTACAAAATACAAATATTGTATAGACGTACAAAACTGTAATTTATAAGCGAGACAGTGCATGTAGGACATTGTGGAGATAAGGTGAGGGAGGCGAGATTGAGATGGTTTGGACATGTGCAGAGGAGGGACATGGGGTATATCGGTAGGAGAATGCTGAGGATGGAGCCACCAGGAAGGAGGAAAAGAGGAAGACCAAGCAGGAGGTTCATGAATGTGCTAAGGTAAGACATGCAGGTAGTTGGTGTGAAAGAGGCAGATGTAGAGGACAGGGGTGTATGGAGACGGATGATCTACTGTGGTGCCCCCTAATGGGAGAAGCCAAAAGAAGAAGAAGATGATGTACAAAACTGTACTAGGACAGCAACAGTAAACTCTTCCTCCAAGGACACATCATAGCCTAAGATTATGGCTGCCATGGACTACACTTCCCAACAACAGACTTTGTCACATTCACATAATTTCTTATCATCTTCGAGTATCCACAGTACTGGGATTTATTATGGCTATAATGTTCCTATTATAATGTTTGTCACAAATCTGTTGCTTAACTCGTAAGATACTCTCTATTTGCACTTCTTTCCCCATTTCTTTATGTGACAGTGAAATTCACAGAATAAATGAGATTAGTTATTTGGTCTTAGGCCTGTACCTTCTCTTACTGCATTATTGAATATTAATCAGATAGATAGATAGATAGATAGATAGATAGATAGATAGATAGATAGATAGATAGATAGATAGATAGATAGATAGATAGATAGATAGATAGATAGATAGATAGATAGATAGATAGATCTGTCTTTGCTTGTCTTATCTGTCCTGATTCCTCTTATCTAAAATGGTCTAAAGTGTAAATCATAAAAGAAATATGTTCTGTTTGTAGGAAACTCTTCTAAATAGTCAGATCCATAAAACTGCAAATCAGTCAAATTTAGTGAACACCTCTGCTGCCCTGTGCCAGCAAGATTTTTTTTATTCTAGGAGTACAGGCTCTGTTCCCTTCACTGAGCCTCATGACCCTGCTAAATCCTTCCCTTTGCCATCGGCTCCTTCCCCAATCCACCCTATAATCAGCACTTTTAACAGCTCTCATTTTCTTCAGTGTATATATAGCTGTAATTGTTGGGACACCCTCCCAGGCCAGGGTGAAGCTATAAGAAGCAAGTTCTCTCTCTCTCTCTCTCTCTCTCTCTCTCTCTCTCATACACACACTTTAGACTCACACACCATATATGCACATGTATGCATTCAATAGATGCACGTAGTTCATATAACAGTGGTCCGAATGCAAAAAAGGGTTTGATGCATGTATGTCTGTACGTAATCTTTACAACATGGTGGAATTAAAGATTTTAATGTTACTGTTTCTTTTAACTGCATTTATGATTATTACATTTTAATTATGCCACTCATGATTATTACATTTTAATGCTCTTTATTTTAATGCTTATTACACAATTATTGCCCAGTGAACAGCGTAGCACCATAAAACCTCACACCTACACTCAAACAGCATATGTCAGTCCACTGGTTATTGAAAACAATTGAAAATGTGTACATTATATGAATTTAGTTTCATGCAAGCAAATGTGCAGGTTATTCTTTATTTGTTGACTGTATAACAGTCTCATAGGATGGAAAAAAGGGGGGAAAAAGGTGTTTTTAGTAAGGTATTCATAGTCATATTATAAGAATGCAATTTTGTAACGAGTAATTTAGTGTACTTGGGGTTTTTAAAAAAATAGTCCTTTTATTTTTTCAAGCTTCATGTTTATTTGCTGTGTGTATAGTCACGTAGTTGTTGGAAGTTTGTTGAGGAAGGGCAGGGTGGAGAGAATTTGGCATTCCATATGCAAACATGTTTGGAAACAGTACATACTTTTGGTTTGCACGAGTAAAAAGAGAACACAGTGGCTGTCAGTTTAGTCCTGCGTGTTGATGCTGGGTGATAAGCACCACAGCAGTGAATCAACCAGGTGCTCCAATCCACCCACTTATTAGGAAGTTTTCTCAGCTATGCCCTTCAATTAAACTCCCTGTTTTGCAATAGTAACTAGGTAGCATTTTTTTCAGACAATTAAACAATTATATTTGCATTAACATTTTTTTTTAAATGAATGCAAACCTAAGACACCAAACAGTAAAGAGAATACATACAGTACATATCCATGCATCTTTTCGTAGCTTGTTGCCAATACAAAATATGAACATACAGTTATATCAAAAACATACTCATATATTTATTGATCATTTATTCATTTAGCTGACTTGCACCTGATTAGTTATTTCCATTCACATTAGAACACAGTCTTTGCATTAATTTTAATATTAGTACAATGACTACCAACCAGTGAGAAGCCACTTTTGTGGGAAAGAAAAAATCAGCACCCAGTTCTAAAGCATCTGAAATGTCCTGGATAATTGATTTCTGATCAATATCTGATCTGCTTTTGTATGCTTTAGAACCCTTAATAAAACCAATGTCACACAAACAGTTCTTCCCTGAGAGCAAATGGGATAAAATAGTATTTGTTTAGACTGAGCTGATGACAGAATATGGGTTTCAGGAACCATGTACATTGAGTATCAAATATAACCTTTGCCTAGCGACAGTTCACATAGCTTCCTTATAGTGGAAATACAGTATTGTGTGATGATGGCTTTTAAATAAAAATCAACTGGATAAAAAAGAATCAGAGTACATTATAAAAGCATGTAAAAGTAAATAAGTAGAAAATATTTTCAGAATCCTAGAACACTCAATACACTAAGGAAAAAAAAACAGTAAGTCATTTTGCACCTTTTGAAACATGATAACTACAGTATGTTGTAAAAGTGTATCAAAATAGGCATTTTTTTAAAAATAAGCAGACATATAAGCTGGTGAAAAGCTCAGTCAAATGTACACGTCTTTAAAGATAAAAATGTCATTGAGGTTACAGTTACAGTTCATGATCTAAAATGCTTATACAGTTAGTGGCTGCTAGTAAATTTCTTCAAAGGGAAGCTAATGAGGTAATAAACAGACCAAGGTGTCATAGCTGTGACATGATAACACAATACTCATCAATAAAGGTGTGTTTTCCATCAATAAATACATTAATGCTTCAGTCAAGCAAGTTGTTTTACTTTAAAGCAGATTTTTCCCCCTCCATATTCAAATAAGCAAAGCTTTACTCTGTTTACTTGCACTTTTTCTCTTGCTTCAGGCTCCTGATGGTTCAAAAGATGAATACAAACATTATAAATGTTTATTAAATGTAAAGATTAATAAAAAATAACCTTTCCTAGATTCAAATATAAAATGAGCTCAACAAAGCATTAAATAAATTAATTTGCATTTTGTACTGTACAAATGACTGTAATAATATATAACCATTTCAGGAACTTCCCAAACACATTAGCTTGATGGAAAGGCAGAAAGACAAGAACAAG
Organism: Silurus meridionalis; assembly: GCF_014805685.1. NCBI lineage: Eukaryota > Metazoa > Chordata > Actinopteri > Siluriformes > Siluridae > Silurus > Silurus meridionalis. Next base: position 17,946,366 of record NC_060885.1, read on the forward strand.
AGGAAGGGAGGTATAGAGTTAAATACTGAATAAAACCAAAAAAAAACCGAACAAAAAAACATAATAATAAAAAAAAACAATTAAAAAATAAAAACAACAAAGACCTCAATTCTGACCCTATGGTGAAGATAGGGCAATTTATCTATAAAGAATACTGATGGCCAACATGTAAAGTGCAACACTCAAAGAATATTACTGAATATATTGTAATAAAATTCACTGTGCTGGAGGTCAGCGAATAAAATTCAATTTATATATTCAGATTAAAAAAAAGAGTAAATTATGTATATACCAAAATCTATCTATTCCGAAATATCGCTATATTAAAATTGTATATAGTTTATTTCCATTGACCACTAATTAATAAACTTATCAGCAAATATAAATAAATCTCCATCTCTTTTTATCATTTTCAGTAACTGGTTAGCACTGAGGTGCTATCTGAACAGTTACTACATCTCCACTTATAAATGCATTTTGACTTTTTGAAATGATGGTTTATCCTCCGTAGTGGAACAGGTCACACAGCTCAGAGGAAGTTGTTAGTGATCTGGCGCTGGTGTTCAAACAAGTCTTCAATCTCAGCACTATAGGCGTCCCCTGTGCAGGGAAAATTAGGCAATTTCACATTAGTGACATATAAATATAGTTTGTGAGATTAATTAATGTATGCTTGAGAGTTGGTGTACAATAATACGACCATACCTGCATGACAGCCGTACATAAAGACTCTGTGACCATCATATCTGCACCTACAGCGCATTACATTATTCATGAAGTCTGACTCTGCCATGTCCAGTGACGGATTTACTTCCACCTATGGTGACAAGTAATGAGGAAAAAAATCATTAATTTATTATTTAATAATTAATCATTATAATTATTTATAATTTATTATATACTTACACATTTAGCTCATTACCCCAACAAAGAAAATTAATAATGTGAAATATTAAGCATTAACTGTTTATGGTAGCTTAGGATTTGGGCTACTGATCAGTGAGGTCTTTGAGAAAGACTAATAATTAACTTTTCACATGCACCCTTTATCAATTGTGAAAATATATGCAACATACATACCAATAAGCATTTCAGAGATTGTATGGGGCCTTTTAATACTCAATATTCTAAACAGACTAAATAAAATAAAAGTATTTTTGTCTTGCTATTTTTGGACCTATTGTGTATAACGTTCAGGGTACAGGTTTATACCGTATCTATGATCATATTGAGAAAGGAATGTGAAAAAACAACAACAAAAAAAATACTCTCCATTGACCAATTAGCTGTGTCAAATGAAGGGATATTGTTGACCCACCTTTTACTGCAGCAGTATGGGATGTATACAAAAAATAGGTCCTAAAGTGGTCATATAAATTTTGTAGTTTGAGTTATGTCTCACAACAGGGGTAAACAATCACAAGCTAAAAGGCAGTAATTTCAGTGGCTATAGACCATAAAGATTTTTCTTGATTAGCATGTAACTATGTTAATGACAGAGAGAAAGTGCTTAAAAAGTCTTGCCTTGACTGCAGGATGAGGGGAGGTTTAGGGTTTAAAGGCAGGCTCATCATGAATGGCGTTTACAATTTTTACAGTACAATATTATAATACAATAAAAAAAACAGTATCCAAAGAATATAAAACTTACATGGAAAATATAATCTCCTGGCCTGACATCTGTGATATCTACCCATTGGCAGTCAATATCATGACGATATGTATCCCAACAACCCACTGAAATTCCTTGATCTCCATAGTTGTAACAGGAAAAGCGTTTCTGAAGTCCTAACGGGAAAGATGGAAATGAACCTCACATCGATATGTAATGCTGAAGATTTAAATGGTTAAAATGTATGATGTATTTACCATCAGGACAAAATGTGTCCTCCAGACAAAAACTGGCTTTGTGTCCCTCTGCCACTTTGGTTCCGTTAAGTGTGAGAAGGTCATAGTGTGTAAACACTTCGATGCTGTGGTAGTGCCTGTGAACACACCATCAAATCAATCTGTCACTAATGACTACTAAAGTAATCAAGTTGTAATTGATTACTTGCCGTATTCATTTAATAGAATTGTGTCTTGGAATTGTGTCTCATGGATTAAAACACTTTATCTTAAGGAAGCTTGGTATGTGAGTACAGAACACTGAGCCACTATAGAGTGTTTGTGAATGACCTCACTGCTGCAATATGAAGGTGTTGGCTGGAGGGTAACACCCCTTACTGAATGCTGTTGACGTCCTGGCAGAGTTGTGTTCGCAGCTCTGTTTATTCAGGTTGCCTGAATGGACTGCTTTGAAATGCATACCTCTGTGGTGTTTCTTTAAGAGATTAATGAATAAAGTATAGAAAAGGGCTATCCTGGTCCTGAACAGTTTACCTTGTTCCAACCGACTGGGTTGCTATTATTTTCAGAAAGTATTCAGATGAAGAAAACAGGTATTTAATTTATTGGCTGATTATTAATTTGACAATGTTAGTGACATTCTATAGCTGCTTGTACATTTGTATATTCACTTGAGTCTTTATTACTTTTATTAGTTTAGTTGACTATTTTCATATTATACAAAGAGACTCAAACTGTACAGAGTGAACAAAAAGTATTTATATTTGTGTGGTAAACTTAATGGGAAATTGAAATGAGTATTTCTTTATTTAAAAAAAAGAAATAAAAAAATGTCAATAGAGTCTGTCTAATAACTGGTATACAGCAACTAAGTAAAATTGAGCACTTGCAAACATTTGTTTGGATTAATATTAGATAATCTCCTACCTGAATACTTCTACAGTGAAACAGGAGACCAGGGTGATCTTATATCAAAGCTTCCATTTGAAAATACCAATATCTTGTTTAGCAACAACAAAACAATCTTGTTTTTTAAAAACAAAATTTGGTCTTGTTCCTAAGTCTTACCTATGGCATTGGTGCCATGTCCAGGATTCTCGTGAAGCTTTGGGCCTGAAGTCGGCTCTCCCCAGGTTCATGATGCGGGAGGAAAAACGCAGCAGACGCCGGTGGCCATAAGGCCAGTTCATACTTCTGGCTGAAGAAGACAGGCAGTTCTCCTCATGAGCACAGGTGAGCAAGTGAAGTGGTCGATCCTCCAGATATGCTGACTCCTGCACCAGTTGTGAATCCAACACCAGGTCGGGGGCAACTAGAGCAGGTGCAAAAACAGAACATGTAAATACAAGTTGTGTTACAATAGTTAATCTAGAACACTAAAACCAGAGATGAGAAGTAATGAAGTACAAATACTTTGTTACTGTACTTAAGTAGATTTTTCTGGTACCTCACTTCACTATTTATTATTTAGACAACTTTTTACTTTCACTCATTCCTTTTTTTACACAAATATCTGTACTTTCTACTTTTAACATTTTTAAACAAGGCTCATTACTTTTGTATTAATCTATTTGGTGAGATGATCAATATTTTTATCATTGCGCACCATTTTCAGCCAATCAGCCTGTTTCTTGTCATTGCTCAGCTTTTTCAATTTACCACTGGTGTATCATTCCTGGCTATCAGACACCACAGATGTTGGCTAGTTTACGAAGCTAACAACAAGCAAGGCAGAAGGCAACAAGAAGTATGTGGCTAACATGGATTAAAGAGAGAGAGAAAGTCAGCAATGTAAACATGACTGAGAACAAAGACATTCCTGATCACCTGATCATATATATAGTATATAGTGTTGTTCGGCCTGGTTTAGATTACAACATTTGAAAATCTTTTGTATTAATATATTAATATGTTACCAGTAAAAAATTGCTACTTTTTTAAGGAAAAGGTGTAGTCAGTACTTCAACTTTTACCAGAGTTTTTTAAAACATGAGTATCTGTACATATGTACTACAATAAATGGCACCTTTTATGCTGTGGAAATCACTGATGCTATGAGGCTGCTTTAAAACAGGAATATGACATCATGAATTCCACAGGTATTTGATCACTAAACCTTGTTGTCTCTACCAGGAGGTTAAATCTATATCATAATCAAAACAAAAATGCTTGTAGAGACAGATAAACTGTTTGGTGAAGGCCATCTCAAGTGTCTGGGTGATGAATAAAAAGGGGAGAGTGGAGCAACAACATATTTTGCATGGAAGAGTGGAACATTATCCTTCTACTAGTTTTGCTATTTGTGTTTGACTTAATGCTGTGATTATCTTCAGATTTCTTTTTCCACAAAAGGGAAATAAAGCACATTTGTAAAAAGTTTGATCATTTGTTATTATAAGACTACACAGAGCGGTTGTCTTTTTACGCTCAAAACTTCACTTATTAAATAACTATGTGTCAATAATTTTGAATTTTAATATGATACATTTTTGTTGCCTTTAAATCTTCAGTTAAACTTATATTGACTGGTCTTTCAGTCACTATAAGTTACATTACCTTCTGAGCAGGTGACTCCGGCTGCTTTGGTTCCTCCTCCACGGGGACAATATACATTGCTGTTTCGGCGACATTGCTGAATGGAGAGTTCAGTGCCCACGCAGTGAGTCCCACTCAGTAGCACTTCATGAGCATTAGGGTCCCCGGGCCAGTAATATGTGTCCTGTTCAGGTTCAGTTAATGTTCTTTAAATACTGAATAATTTGTATGCTACATTTTCCACAAACAACTACCAGCTATGATTACAGTGACCATTTATTTATTACAAATGTCCTGCCCAAATGTTCTACTTTACTTTCAGTATGAACAAAAGCCTGTGTGGCTGAATTAAATATAAACTTCATTATGACACAGATTGCTGTCAATTGCTACCTGGTTTTGCAGGAATTTGTTCTATAAGATTTCCAGAAGCATGACCAAAAAAATACAATTAACATCGTAATATGCACTTCAGAAAACCTGTGTCTTCCAATCCAACCCATTTAACATGACAGAACAACCAGTGTTTAAAACGTACGTGTTTAAAAGTACTCTTCCTCAAAAAATATGCACAACACAATCCACCCACAGATGTAACTGTGGCAATGTTTAGAAAGGAAAGAACAAGTTAAGCATTCAGTAAATGCTGGGAAGTGTTGCATTCTTAATCAGTACCATGTGCTACACGTAAACTCACCTGATGGGCACGTGCAGCAAAGCCAAAGCCCAGCTGTCTGCACACTACCATTGCCTCGTTAATGCCCCAGTTCTCACTGCACACTGCTCCCCAGCGCTTCCTGCCCCCAACCTCCATTAGCACTTCCACCCGGCCTTCTGACACATCTCTGCCTCCTACTAACCGCACCTGACACACACACACACACACACACACACACACACACAAACACACACAGATTTAATGTATACATATTGACAAACATATATTCACAATGAATCAACAAAAATCATTATTAAAGTGCAAATGCAAGGTGTTAAAATCAGCTATGGCCCATGCTTCAATGAATATTTTAACACTCTATTAAACTTTCCAGTAGCAAAGGAAAAACATACCCCACATGAATTTAAAAGCAATACACAGACAATAAAACCTCTGCTGACCAGCAGTAGCTTAATAACTGCCATTTTTACTATCAGTCTTAATCACTAAAGGCTTTCATAACTCTACGTTTGTCATGCTTAGGAATTTTTTTATTGTAAAATAAAGATACAGATTACTTTTTTTTACAAGCACCAGTACAAACATAATGTGACACCCAAGAAGTCTGGGAGAAAATGTACTCACTGTGGTTTCAAAGCCTGTCTTGGGAACATTACATTTGACAGATGCATCTTGGGTATGTTTGAATGTCCAGGGCTGAACTTGTTGGAAATGGCAATCCAAGATGGAGCGCTCTCTTCCTGTACATTGAACCGAGTTTATATGGATTGGCCCGGTTCCTGTAAAATATCAGAAAAGAAAAACTCAAATATGGTTTCCATCACTTTTGTGGTTTCTCTCAGCCAGCTTAGTAAAATCTTGTGCAGAGCTGGAAGATATATAAAATAATAATCACTTATGTACTACTTAAATAATGAACTATTGCTGCTGGTACACTTTGCTATAAGAATGCGCTAAGATTCTACTGAATATACGTAAGAAGTTTTCAGGCATAAAGTTTATTCTGTATGATATTTGACAATAAAATAAAATGATCATGCGTGCACTTGAATTTGTTGAATGAGCTCCTTTGTGTAAATCTTTGTGATCTTTATTTTATATCTATATACACATTAAGAAGATACGAAATGAGAGATGAGTTCAACATTTGCCAGTTAAAGAGAAACAATGGCAGCCAATAATATTCTTCACATCTCTTGACATTCAGTTATTATCATTAATGTATATAAAGCAAACAATGTCTGCTTCTTCGTGTTAATCATTTTTGTTCTTTCAGAACTGTGCTTAATAGATAGTAAGTATCAGCTCAGTCTGTCATCCATCTCATTTATAACTAACAGATTATTTTCTTCATTGGATTGCTTTCAACAAATACGTGGCTAGACAACCCTTTTAGAAGGTGGAGGTCTGAGAGTGGAAATCATCACAAGTTACATGGTGCAAATGAGGTGAGATGACTATGAATAAGACTAATGTGAGAGAGGCGTAATCATATGTTTTCTTTATCTTTCATTGCCGCAGAAGCAGTTTAAAAAAAAATGCTGGTCAGAGCTTTGGGGAGCGGCTATGGACAAAAGCGGTTGTCTCAAATTGCAGTATGGTGTGTTTTGTTAAATTCTACAACTCATCAAAAAACCATTTTCAACCCAGCCAGTGAAATCTCTACCAGTTGTTTACCTCCTGGGACAAACACAAGAACCACACTATCTAAATGGAGACTGCACAGAGACAAGTTTTTCCATCGTTCTGGGAAACCATTTGAGCATGGAGGGAATCACAAGAAACCGGTTAAGGACTTGAGGTTACAACTGGATGTATACTTCATTGAGGAAATTACATAAGGACAAATATACACCATTGGTAAGAAGTGGAAACTGATACTCATTCATTTTCCCTGTAATTTTGGCAATTGATGATGTAATTAAGAATAGCCTTATAAAGAATGTTTCCTCTAGTAACTTTACATGAATTTTACCTTAAAAATAATTAAGAAAAAAGCGATATCACAGCAAGGGATGATGAAAGGGATGATGATTGGATTCAAGAAATACATCACAAATTACTAAACAGTCCGAATAGTTGTTTTGTTCAACTTTAACCAATAATTCTGAAGAATAAACATGACTTTCTAGAAAATCTTTTTCTATCCATAACCGTAAACAACTGGCATTCCGCTTCCAGTAATAGCTGAGTATACAAACTCTATACAAGTTGTGTTTCTTTTGAGTGAATGTCATGTTAAAACTGTTAAACTACACATTAGATTATATTTATTTTAAGATTATTTGAAGACTTTCTGTGGTTTGCTGGCATCACAGCAAGTAAGTAACAACTATGTAAGCATGTTATCCCAACTTTCACTTTCATCTTGAGACTCACCGCTACAGAGGGAGCTTTCTACAAAGTCCAAAATGCGTATGCACCAAAGAAAATGCTTGTGCAGTGCAACTGTTTACCGTTCATGAATGCAACTCAGAAAGACTAATTCATGAATCCACACCCAAACACTCACACCCACTTTTCCAATAATGACCACAATTGGTTAAATTCTGACTCAGTTATAGGCAGCTGAGTCAAACAAATCCAAACAAAATGACTAATTAATCCGTTACAGAAATACATCTTAACCTGCCTGTAGAAAATGTGAATGTGTTGGATCATTAATTGCAGAAATGGTGGCAATGTATTTTAAAATAATCACTTAATCTTTGGGCTACAGACTAGCCCAAATGCGCAGCAGCCAACATTTGATCATAATTAAAACCATGGTTTCTGAGAAAGAGTTATTTGAAGGTCATGGCTATTTTAGTGTAATATCTGTACAACACTATAAAGATCTGCTGAGTACAAATACCTAATTTAATAAATTGGTAAATTGTCACCAATTTTTATTTAGTTATATCGTTGTTAAAATAAAATGCCATATTTAGTTATTCTATAATTATGTGTAAATTCAGTGCTACGTAATAGCGCTTAATTTAATTTCAATTGCTAATTTAGTTGGAGGCTGGAGTAGCTACAATCTCATTTTGGCTTAGTCTATGTGGTCTAGTCTTTTTATTTTAATTTAGTTTATTTCATTTGCATTCCAATTTTAGCAATAATTATGTTCACAAAGGAGCCTAGAATACCCTAACCAGCAAAATAGAGGTGACAGTGGCATGGAAAAAAAATATCTCTGAAAGAGCACAATGTTAAAACCCATATACGCTTCGGTTTCTACACAGTTTCTACACGAAAAGAACAATTCCACTACTGTGTTGCTCTAATTGGGTTGGATTGAGAAAACAAACAAAATGTGCAGCAACACAAATCACCTTTTAAAAAGAAAAAAAAAAAAGGTGGTTCATTTAATAGCCATGAAATGTTACCATTTGGATGACATAACTAAGGACAGCCCTAAAGAACTCCTTCTACAATAGCAATACACTATTTAGGGTCATGGTGGACTGAAGGCCTGTTCAGTGCACATTGTGTATGATGTGGGAATATACCCTGGATGGGCCACTAGTTGCTGGATGTAATGCACACATTTATTGACACATAGGAGCAAATGAATGTCATTTAACGGCATGTTTTTTTAAAAAGTGGGAAAACAACTTTCTGAATTGCTCCACCATTTTGTCACATTGTGTAGTAATAATAGAAAAAGTGGGAAAAGTGGTCACGATCTCAATGAAAATGTCATGAGCTCAAATCCCAAGCTGCCAGTACTGTGCACTAAACTCTAAACTGCTTATTGATGAAATATATGTATAAATGAATTCATCTAAAATATGATGCTACAAATGTCACTTTAAAACAAAATAGCTTACCTTGTCCCATGTAGGCTCCAGTTAGGGCTTCTTTGGCAGTACCAAAACCCAATTCTCTGCATACCACACTGGCAGAGACACGATCCCAAAGATGATCAACCACAGTTCCCCACTTTCCTTCACGCAAAACTTCCACCCTGCCTTCACCCAAGCGAGGTCCTGACTTCAACCGCACTGCCGGCTAGGACAAAATACACAACGCAGTATTTGTTTTTATTACTTCCTTATTGAGAGTCATTATAATAACTCAGGCTTTGAGCTTTAGAATTATCCAAAAAACTAAAAAAATTCCTTATTCTCACACCCTGTGTTTTACAAAACATTTTACCCCAGAATGAAAGTAAAATAGGCATACCTTGATCAGATGTGAGGCTTGAGGCCTCCCTGAGGACATGCGTGAAAATTGTGGCCCAGGTTTGCAGTGGACCACTACATAGCGTCCATTTTTACATGGGGTAGTACTATGAGGAATGGAGAGCTGGGCACGGCACTCTGCCAGGCTGGGTTCTGTACCAAGGCAATGCATTTTCTCCACCCAAAAACTCTTCTTTTTGGCCATAAAACTTAGCCTGTGGGAAGTGCAAGGGAGCGGTCGAGTCTGGTTACAATGCGAAAAAGGTGCAGAGGCATGAAATTTATAGCACAGATGTTAGTTAGTGCCCTGTGAGATTTAGCTCATTAAAACATATTTTTACTACCTTGGAAAGATAGAAACACCTAAGAACTTAAAGAAGTCATACCTGGTTGATGGATCCTTGACTTTTTCATCCCATATTTTTCTGTAAGAACATAAAGACAATGTACTGTATACTGCAAGTCAGGGTGCCTTTATTTTAATTGTGCTGCTTACAATCACCCAAACAATAAAAAAATTTAAAAAATAAAAAAAAATAAAAAGGATTGTCACTAATTAAATGGATACATATATATATATATATATATATATATATATATATATATATATATATATATATATATATATATATATACATATACTCCCAAACAAAACCATCTAGGAATATGAAAGGATGTGTGGTTTTGTGGTAGACAAAGTATGTAGGTGCATGTGTGGTTTTGTGGCAGACAGCTTCCGTAAAGACATGTTGTTCTTGTGTCTTGACCAAGTCATTCCCAGTTATACTCTTTTATACAGGATATTTTTGATACAGCCAAAATGTCCTGTGTTTGCATGAAAGGGTTTAAATAGGTTTTTGGAATTTTCAATGCCTAAGGTCACAAGTGCAAAACTATTAAATATCTGTGTACATGTGGAACAACTGTCCATACCAACAGTTAGAAAAGTTTTTAACACTCAGTTTACTCAAAGTCCCATATCCGCTCTGTACTTATCAAATGTTCAACTGTAAACCACATAAGTGTTATTTCTAGAAATGGCAGTTGAAACGGTAACACTTAGCAAGGATAAGATCAAGCAGTTTAGTTATGTTTATATTCACCTGAAAGAACAAACAGAACAATTCACTTTGCAAATATGGGTGTCACTGCTAGGAAATAGGATAATGTAAATACCAATATACAGCCAAATAGACACATGCAGTTTTAGTCTACAAAATCGTTTGGTCTGGGAAAAACTTTGGTCTGAGAATGCTTTCAAAGTTGTTGATTGAAAAAACAGACATTTCTAACAGCATGAGTGTCCTAGAATGGGAACGGCAAGACTGCCCACAAAACAAACTGACCTTCAATGAGTTTTAGATGACCGGATTTAAAGTGAAAAAAAAAAAATCACAAACAATCCTGTGTAAGAGAAAACTCCTTTTAAGAGAACCTGCTGCCAGTGCAATACACATCAGACATGTAGTGTGCGTCATAATTCTTTATCATCCTCTGGCCAGGAAAACTTTCTCTGTTATTGTGCTTTATATGATTTTATCATGGTTAATCTACTGACATTTTGTAGGACAAGTCACAAAAATGTATCAAATGCTGGTTAAAGCAAATATTGTCTGGTGCATGATAAAAATAAGTATGCTACAGTCGATACTGGAGAGCCACAGAAAACCCATGGCTGTTAAATTTGTGGCTAATGACAAAGGCATTATTGTAAATTTAGTTTTCAGGAGGCCATTCAGTTAAATTATTCCTATAAAATATTTCCTAGTTAAAACTGACTAGACAAATGAAGTTTACAGCTGCCAGAGTTTTTGGCAGAAAATCTCTAGGAAAAGTCTGTGATCTCTGAACAACATAGCCAAATGAATCAATCCCACACACACACACACACACACACACACACACACACACACACACACAAGGATTCCCTCTGATTGTTTGTTCACAAACTCACAAACTGCAACCTCCTTAAGTGTTAAGGCTTGAGGGTAATGTGAAGAGCTGAATGAACTATTCAGTCTACAGTCCACCAGACATATCTTCTCACAGGATTGTGTTTAAATTTGTTCTGACAGTCTTGTCCTTGAAAATACCCACCTGCTCATGTAATTAGTCTTAGAGTTACACCCTTACTTTATTACTGAACCAGCAAAGCTTAATGATAGGGAGGGCTAGTCTGTTTTGACGCAACAATCACGCTACTGTTTTTAGGCATCATTTGAAATACACTCACACTCTCTCTTCTTTACTGAATCTCACTTACATTGTCTGTTATTGCATGCATCACTGAATGTCTATTCTGAGAAAATCCTCTGTACTTTAGAACTGTAAATGTTTAAATATATGAATAAAATAAATTTATAATTTAGTTTTTACATTTGATAGTTAGGCAGAAAATGTCTTATGTAATATCATATTGGGAAAAAAAATTTTCTGTGTCATGTTCTCACTGCAGTATCATAATTACCAAGCTGTTTTAGGCAAAGTAATAAGTAATGAAAATATCCAATGCAGCAGCCGTAACACTGGTAGAATTGTTGACCAGCTGTTAGAGTACATGATCATTACATCATGAGTGTTAGTCTCAGTATGTTGCCTATAGTTAAGTTATTGTAGACTCACCTCACTAACTGTTATATAATTTGCTGACAGCAGTCTTTCGAATTCGAATCCACAGTTGACAGCTACTTTAAAGCAGCACACAAAGAGATACACATAGCCCAAGAAATTTTAGCTTAAACCAATAGCATAATTACATTTTATGAGGGGACAAATCGTCCAATTCAAATTTATTGCCAGCGAGGCCTTTTAAAAATATATACATACATTTATATACATATAAACAGTGCTTAATTCTTCTATATGCATCTAATTTGTACCCAAATAGATGTCCTAGTCCTGAAATCATGATTAAAAGGTATGACAATACATTAAGTACTGCAAGCCTACAAGCAGACAGTACTGACCAACAAAAATGTTAAATTGATACCTGACTATAAAAGAACTTAAGCAATAGGATAATTAAAGCAAACAGTGGTCTAAGTTTTTCAATCCCTATGTGGTGAAACCAAGAGTCTGGCGCTGACACAGCAGGCCATACAGCACAGCTATAATTGAATCTCCGTTTTCCCTGTACACGAGAATCTCAGAAATCCTCAGCTCCTCAACATGTAATTACAGTATCTTCAGCAAAGCACCCAACAGAAGGTGGGTGGAGCTACCTGGATTGAGACGCTGAGTGGGCGAATGAAGAATTTGCCCTGTCTGCCTTGGTCGAGTCTGGAGCTACGTGTTGTACAGACACGTACAACATGGTGAGGTCAGGAGGTGGGTGAATTTTATAATACAAACTCAAGCAGTATAAATTGAGAATGCCATTAAAAAGTCAGCCATTTGTATAACTTTAGATTACATCAGATTTCACTGACCTCATCATAAGCTCTTATTGTAGTTAAAACACTCCTGCCTTTCTAGAAAAAACCTTTCATTATATCTGACTTAAAGTAAATGTTTGTCAGATATAAAATTAGTTTTTCCATACTTTTTTATTTAAAGAGAAGAATGCTTTAGGTGCAAATTCAATGTAATAACTACATCCAAAATAAGACCCAAAATTACAAATGTCTAAACTCCAGTAGAAATAATCACAGTTTTCAAGAGAAAGTTTAGGGATATCCATCTTAACATAAAACACATAAGATCATCATATTTAACATATATTTATCTTTAACTTCTCTAATTGCAATAAGTATTGCTTAATTGTTGGAAATTACTGTATGATAGAGAATTCTATGAATAAATACTATTTAAAGTGCGGATATTTCTGAGAAAAAAAAGGCCCTGGACCTCCTCAGCTGCACTTCTATCCTGTATTTATGTTCTAGAAAAGGGATCATTCTAAAGGCCTAAAAATACATTTCCTGTCCATGTGGCACTAAGAGTGGATTCTTGGGCCACCACACACTGCCATAGATTGCCACTTAAGCTTTAACATATGTGCTCATGAACATATTAGACGTCCTTTAAAAATCCTAAATCACAAACCATTGCTCACAGAGATGTGCATATTGGTTTTTAACAGAACCCAGATACTAAATTTAACCAATGATCTGTTTTTAAAGTTTAGCAAGTACAGAGTTAATAAAATTGCAATTCCTTTTTGAACTCTGGCTGAAACAAGAATCCTTGCAATCTAATATGTGATGCTGTTGTATTATATTCCATACCAGCATTCTAAATGGCCCACGACAAAATGTAGCAACTGATACTTATCACTTTTTGCATACTATAAATGACTCTACTCTTTTGGTAACTTTAAAGCCTTACCACAAAAATGATTGTGAAGAAAGAAACACTCAGTTTGCTGATTTAGGCAAAAAGCTTATACTCTTACTAATGCTTTTATTTCCACAATTGCAGTTATCATCAACCATCCCTTTTTGTATATGAGCCAGCTAGATAATATATTGTATGTCATGTCACTTATGTTTCAGTGACATGCTTTAAGAATGATACAACTTTAACAATTTCTAGGTTGCCAGAATGCTTGACTAATAACTTCAGCTGAACTTGCTGAAATTGCAGCTTTTCAATACTGCTGTGCACTATAAACTTTCAGTTGCAATTGTCAATTATAATGTACCTAAATGGACCATAATCGCTTTTTAGAGTAAAACTGTGAAGGTAAATGGACTTCAGGTAAAAGATGTGTACTGCAGCCACAAAAGATATTCCCTTGAGGATACCATCGTGTGTGTGTGTGTGTGTGTGTGTGTGTGTGTGTGTGTGTGTGTGTGTGTGTGTGTGTGTGTGTGTGTGTGTGTGTGTGTGTGTGTGTGTGTGTGTGAAAATTCATCAGTTTTATTTCAAACTGGTGGCTATAATGAATTCATACTAAAAAATGAATGTGGCTTGAAATATGATGTGTTTCCAAAGTCTATATTATATATATATAAAAGCATTATATCAAAGTTCTGTGAGAACTGAAACAGCAGATTGCTGGCAAAGTAAATGCAGGTAAATATAAAGCTTGAATGTGTATTTTAGAATGAAAGTCAGGAGGGTCACAGCTAACAAAGCCATTAGTATAAGAAACAGATGCTCTATGTATTACAAAACATTTTGTGGTATTAAATTGATTTTGTCCTGCACGAGCAATCGAGAAGGATATTAGGCATTTCACCAAAAACCCCAAGTCTTATGCGAGACATTTTATCTCCAAAATTGGGTGCACAGATAACACCAGTAAATTTTGAGCAACCTTTAAATCACTGCCTAAGTGTTCGTGTTTGTAAGAGGTGCCCAGAGGAAGAAGATAAGACAAACAAAAGACCTGCTCCAGTAAATAGAAGAGGTGACTTGAGGGCATGTTATGCAATACATCTTCTCTCCTTCTTTCCATTAAGAGCATAGAACCATAATCAATACCTGTCGGGAAAACTTTCTGACAAGACAAGCGTATTTGAAGCAAATCCCTTTTGTACAACTTGTCACAATGAATTATTATTTTTTTTAAATTAACAATTATTAACCACCTAAAACACATTAACAACTGAGCAATAATGTATTTAGTGTCAGCCTTCCTACACAAACATTAAGAAATATAAAAGATAAACCTACTTATAAGCTTTTATGTTAGGCTGCAAAGCTTCAGGGAATCCCAGCATGCCACACACCACCCTGCTGCTGTTCAGACTCCAGCCTTTGTCACAGACCTGCCTCCATCTTCCAGCATGCTTTACTTCCACCACACCCTGTGTCACTAATGCACGTTTCTTCGTAGTCATCAAAACTGGCCGCAGTCGAACTTCCTGAATCTTTACTTTACTGCTAGGCTGAAAACAAGGCAAATGGTTTGGGATGTTTTGAGGATGTTTTGAGATGCCAGTTATGGTAATTTAATAAGAAATATTTAAAACAGATAAAAAATATATCTCTCATTACATAGTTCTACAAATTAAAAAATGACTGCCATGACAAGAATTTATTGTCTGCAATAATTTGATGTACATATTACTTCAAGATTTCAGAAATGAGTTTGATAACAGACTAATCTGTGAAAATTGTCTAAACAGAAAATACATCTTTAAGATGAAAATAGGAATGTATGTCATTCCAACTCTTACTTCTCTTAAGATAGCACTTGCATTAAAGTTCACATGATGTGTAGAGATGCATCGGCCTCTCTGGCTGCTTACCGGATCATGTGACTGGTGTCTGCCCTGCCCGGGGGCTCTTGAATTCGAGTAGATATCATGCCACTGGTTTGAGGTAGCAGCATTGCTTCTAGTAGAAGAGCTTCTTCTAGGCCCTCCAGAAACCATTTGGTCAAGTCTTCTCTCAGGATTACACACTACACCAAGGTCCTCTGAGTGTTTGCAGTCATGGACGCCCCATCCATTTGACTTGCACTCTTTCACTGATTTCTCTGAACCATCACAACGCACATTATCCATCCAAATAGGACCTGTTAGTGCAAAAAAAAATTCAGGAATGTATCTAGAAATAGCATCAGTGGCATGACTGGATAGAAAATGTGGTGTTATATGTGGACATTATATCGTGCAGAGCAAATACAAAAACCTGAGACACGTCTCTATAAACAATACATCAATAAAAGCAATGAAGGAGTATTCTCCTGAAGCTGTCTGAGAGAATGTAGAGTATTTGTTAGATGTGCAGAATGAAGCCTTTGTTTAGTTTTAATGATGGTGCTGCCTGGCCAAGTAGTGTTATACTTGCTTTGGTTTACTGGGGATCTTTATGGTAGCCTTAAAGTTAAATTATAGGGCAGAGTAGGTCAATGTAAAGAACAGCAAAGTTAGACTTTCACACCGGTGGGAGGAAAGTTGTCTTTAAAAGTGTTCTAACGTTATATTTATGACAGTCATTCTAAAAGACTGTAAGTGGGAAGGCATGGCATCTGGACTTGTGGTATAATCTTAAATATGTTTCGCCACCCATCACAGATGCTTTGATTTGCTACTGTTTGCTGTTTTCTTACACTTCTACATAAAGCACTACAATCCCAAGAAGGATAAGTTCTATCTATCTATCTATCTATCTATCTATCTATCTATCTATCTATCTATCTATCTATCTATCTATAAATAATAATAAAAAAAACTGAGTCTAAGCAGATGTTAGCTTTGGTCCTCATTACTCACCATCTCCCTCTCCATATCTGGCGCTGTGTGCCCATGTGATGGCCCCTCGGAAGCCTAGTTCTCTGCAAACCACATTTGCCAATTTAATGTCAACCTCGTCATCACACACAGTTCCCCATGTACTGTTGTGCAGCACTTCAATGCGACCTTCATTCTCTCTGTGACCGTTTCCCACTAAACGTACTTTGGCAGATGATGTGTGGCCTAAATTAGCAGGAGAGCGCGGGACTGCAAGAACAGTTACAAGAAACATGGAGCTCCAACAGAGACAGACAGCCAGTGCCATATTATCAGCACTCCTGAAAAAAAAAGTATTCCAAGTAAATGGTGTTAATCTTATTAAGTTCATCATATTTGTTTTTTTTTTTTATTATTTTAATGGACATAACTGTCAGAATAGTATGAGGTTCTACATCCAACACAGACTAGCAAGTGCTTATTACCATTCATTCATTCATTCATTCATTCATTCATGGTCACAATAGACACTTCTGTATTTCTAATTCACCAATGTTAATTGTTTTGGGGTTTTTACAGTGGGAGGAAACCAGGGAAATCTACATAATGAAAAAAAATTAAATAAAAACAACATAAACCCTTTACTAATATAAAAAACATATTTGATTGTTATTGGTATTACACATTATGCTGGAGTTTCAGGTGAAATATCACCAGATCATTTTAAATACAAGTCTGAATTAAGCCCTTCAATTTGTAACTTATCTGTTTTTAAATTGCTAACTTTTTTTGTATTTATACAAATATATTGCATAACTTATTCAGCAGTAGGCTCTTTAACAAGTACAGTTTTACTCCATTTAAATTGTTTTTAAAACTTACTGCTCCCAGTGTCTTTAAGTGTGTCTTTAAACCATCAAACAAAATGCCAACCACAGGGGTTTAAAAAACTGTCACCACAAACATGCTGGGAATTAAACCCACATAACTATCTATATATTTCATGACCCGCAGATGCAGGCAATATAATTAGTAACACAAACATCTTTCTTTAGCCCCTGCTAAACAAACCCTGAAAGAGAAAGCCATGTGTAATAAGTGACTCTAGTAAATTGCAAGTGTAATGCTAATCAACAGGTTTATTAAACTTTGTGAATCCAAAATTACAGTAAAGGATAAGAAAAAAATCCAAAAATGAGCAGTACAATGTGCAAAAAAACCTCACACATCCACTATGGCCAATATTGTTCACATTTCAGATTTAAAAAGCAAAGCAAAGGTTTTCTCACCTTGAAGCCACACCAGAATCACATGCGTCCCTGATCAGGATAATGTGAATGAAGAAAGGAGTGCACTACTAAAAAGAGGTCCTCACTCACTCTGTTCCTTTCCTTTCCTTTCCTTCCTCCCTCCCTCTTTCCCTCCATCACCATTTGGTCCTCCCACACATGTCCCTTTCTCCAACTCACATTTCAGTCCAATTAAGCCAACCATCCATTTACTTGTAACTACATGGATTAAAATGAAGAACCTTCACTCTTGAAACTAGCAGGAATTATGGAATAAATAGTAATAAATAAATTCTTAATTTTTATGATGGTAGCTTGAAATCATTGCATCCAAATCCAAAAGTTCATTTAAATAAATATATATTTATATATAAGTTTTGAAAGACGTGTAGGCAGTGACATTTTTCTAAATATATCACTTGTGATCAAGACATCAACATGAGCTGTTTGGTTTTTTTCCCTTCAAATTATTTTTATTTTTTTACATTTTCCCAGCAATATTTTCATTTTCATTAACTAAACACTACTGTTCCTCCAAAACATGGTTAATTAGTATGTCTTATTTGTTTCTCAAGGATAAGAGAGAAACTGTTCCAGCAATCGAATATTTGCTACCTGCTTTCAGACATTTATTTGTTTTAAAAAATATTTTTGCACATACCTGTTTTGAAAATAGCCAGCACTATATATTATTAAAACATATGAGTGAAAGGATTGTAGCTGAGTAAAGCTTTTGCTGTTGTTGTTAAAGTATTTCAGGTTTACAGAAAACCTCACTGGGACTCATTTAGAGAAACAGATGTATTCATAGCAATTACATTCCATCAGCTCGAACAAGGTGGGTGTAGAAGGTGAACAATATTTACTATGAAGACTTAATTCCACTCTGAGGCAGTAGGGCAAACAAAAAAAAATAATAAAATAAAATACCATGCTGTAAAAATGTTTCATCATTTATAATTTGGCAGGTTGTTAACTAATATCTACTAATCTACATGTTTTTGACCTAAGGTGGGTGTGACTATGCTTAAGTACATATCTCTCTTTTGCATAAACCAAAACAGGAAGTCAGGTTACTATTAAAGAGCCCTAATCAAAGAGAAATCCTTTTTTATAACCAGGGAGGTGTGGGATCCAAAAATAATGTACTACCACCTCCAGGTTAACATGTTAGCAAGTTACTATGACAAACACACATACATATATCACCTGACTCTACCTTCATATATAATCCATTAATTAGATTAAAGGATATGTGCTTTTCTTTCAAATCATACAGAAGGAATTTCAGTAACTAAAGCTATAAGTGGGAGCGCAATCTTGATACTGATATGGAACATTGGCTCACATTAAGAATACATGCGCTGCTGATTGAGCATGTGCGCATGTGCATGTGTTTGTGTAAGGGGTGGGTGAAATAAACTAGAACCACAGACTGGGCTTTTAAGAGGCACTGCTGTGGTGCACTGAAGCCTCTACCTCTGTAATTACCCTCCGAAGCCTGGATTAACCCCTAGCCACAATTTGAGGTGCTGTGAAATAAATACATGCTCTCCAACAATAAACAACTGCCTTTTTAAAATTATAGCACCTCCTCCTGTTCACCCCCCACTCTGAGCATAAGTCAGGAATTTTTCTAACATGGATATGGACAGATTAAAAAGATTTTAACTGCTTTTAAACCTAATAGAATACCTTTAGATAAAAAAATATCTTTAGCTGTACTGGTGAAATAGCTAACAGATAAAAGTGTAGAATCATGGGATGGACAGTTTAAAGACAACTTTGCAACAAAGCTGCTCAAGCTGTACTGTTTCAGACCAGAATCATGCTCACCAGCCTTGTACAGTATTTGTCTTTGCCATTATAATTTACCTGAATAAAAATTTGACATAGACAGTTATAGGTTAACATATGAGTGCTATAATAATTCACAATTAACAAGTAACACTACATGTTAAGCATGGGCAACATGCATTTCCGGTCACTGTCAGTGGTTCCTTAACTAGTGCTCGATAAGAATCAAGTTTTTTTTTTAAATCCCCTTCGGCATCCCATTACTATGAGTAAAGCATCATATGAGATAAATTTGTTGGTAAATAAAATATTTGATCTTGACTTTAACCTACTTGTTGTTTGTAGGTGAAATAATTAGCATGCAAATTGTTTTGTTTGTTTGTTTGTACATGCTTCATGATTAGTCTTAACCACAATGAGATATTATGTTACTGACCAGTGTACACAGTGTTATAATTAGTACAGTGTGAAAAAAAGTTAAAAGTAAGTAATCTACACTATATACCCAAACATTTGTAGACACCTAACCATCACACCTTCTGTATTTTGACCATCACATTCCCCATTTTGCTGTCATAATAAACTATATTGTTCAACTTTCTTTCTTTTCTCTTTTTAATAAGTTGCTGATGTTTTTTTTTTCTTGTATTACAGCAATCATTACAAAGAATTCATCTTCTTCCTGCTCTTCAGGAACACCCACCCCACCCTCCTCGACCCTTCCTTCATCAGCACCATACTTGTGTGTCTGTGTCATTTGTCTGCACGTACCAGACTGTGCTTTCATTGTTTAGTCCCAAGCTTGGTATTTCCTAGTTATTTAGAGGTCAGAATTTTGTGTTTTTACGTTTTATATATATGGTCTACCATTTCAACAATATACAGTCTGCAACTTCATACCAATACAGAAATCTGATATATATATATATATATATATATATATATATATATATATATATATATATATATATATATATACGCAAAGCACATATATTGCATAAATGTTCATGTTTGGATTTCACAGATACTTGTATATAAATGCCACATATTAAAAAAAAAAAAAAAAGATAAAATGGCCGTTATTTCCAAATACACATATATATGACAGAAATTGTAGAGAATATTTTCATACATTAATGTTTATCCTTGCATTTATAATTATACATTATATATATATATATATATATATATATATATATATATATATATATATATATATATATATATATATATATATATATAAAACTCATCCAGAGTGAAGAAAAAGGCTAAGAAAATCACTTTGGACAACACACATCCAACCCACTCTCTCTTCGAACTGTTGCCTTCTGGTCGGCGCTACAGAGCACTGTCCGCCAGAACAGCCATGCACAAAAACTGTTTTTTCCCACAGCCTATAATCAGCATAAACAATTAAAATATTTATAACTACACATTGTCCATCATAACTGTCACATTTGTACATAGAATCCAAATAGTCCATTTGTTAACTGAACACTTGTAAATAGCATCTGTACATTTCTTTAACAACACTTTTACTCTGTATATATTGCATTATTTAACTGTCTGGTTTACAATTCTCTTACAAAGCTAATGACACCAAGCCAAATTCCTTGTGTGTGTAAGCATACTTGGCAATAAAGCTATTTCTGATTCAAATCTAATAAACACACACACACACACACACACACACACACACACACACACACACACACACACATATATATATACTAATATACAAAGGTGTTCCAAAAACAGGAAGTTGGAGTTCCTCATAATGAGCAAAAGTGTTATTAGCGCCTATGAAACTAAAAAAAAGTTCTACTGCTGCATATACTTCTTTGGTTATATGTCAAGCTGTAATATCACTAAAAACAATTTTTACAGTCTCATCGCACCTACATGGACATAATAGTAGCTCTTTCTCTACCACATCCCAACCACACACACATCGTTGTTCAGATGAATCCAGTCACAACGCATTAGTGGTTCCCTCATGAAATAAATGTTTCTTCAAGTTCCAATGTAAATGAATTACAGAGCTTTCCTGTTTCAATATCTTTAACGTATATAAGTGATTAATGTTTATGAGCACACAGATGTCACAGTGACCATGCTACTACACTGCTAGTCGGCAATTCGCATAAAAAAAAGGGTTTTAGAAAAAGCTGTGCATTATACATAAAATTTTATATTTAAGAATGCAGAAACACACATATACACACACACACACACACACACACACACACACACACACACACCTGCATTCATATATATATATATATATATATATATATATATATATATATATATATATATATATTTTTTTTTTTTTTTTTTTACACATAAACAAATATATATAGAACATTTGTAGTTTTTAACCATTGCTTAAAAAAACCCCACCACAATCAAACATGTTCAGCGTTTATACTTCTAAGTGACTGTAAAAGATAGTAGAAAGAACATTACTCATAATCTTACATTCCAGTGCTCATGTTAGTTATCACTCTCCAGTGTTCTGTATTGTTAAAACATTTATAATCACTCTCTTGATATCACCCAAATGAGGATGGTTCCCCTTTTGAGTATGGTTCCTCTCAAGGTTTCTCATAAGGCTTCCTCATAACATCTAAGGGAGTTTTTCCTTGCCACCCATGGCTGCTCATCAGAGATAAATACACAGCGTTCACCTTAACTCTTAAATCAGTAAAGCTGTTTTAAGACAATGTATGTTGTGAGAAGCGCTATAGAAATAAACTTGACTAAGTATGGTGACCTCACTCATAAATTGTCCTTGAGACAGTAGGAATTGGCCAATGGCACCTAGAATTCTAAATATTTAATCTCTGAGATTTTTAGCATTTTTGTTTAGGTTGTGTACACAAACTCTTAGCATAACACAACAAATGCTTACGACCGTGCACTAGTTACAGAGAGGAAAATAAGTATTTGAACACCCTGCTATTTTGCAAGTTCTCTCACTTAGAAATCATGGAGGGGTCTGAAATTGTCATCGTGGGTGCATGTCCACTGTGAGATAATCTAAAAAAAAAAATCCAGAAATCAAAATGTATGATTTTTCTAACTATTTATTTGTATGATACAGCTGCAAATAAGTATTTGAACACCTGAGAAAGTCATTGTTAATATTTGGTACAGTAGCCTTTGTTTGCAATTACAGAGGTCAAACGTTTCCTGTAGTTTTTCACCAGGTTTGCATACACTGCAGGAGGGATTTTGGCCCAGTCCTCCACACAAATCTTCTCTAGATCAGTCAGGTTTCTGGCCTGTCGCTGAGAAACACGGAGTTTGAGCTCCCTCCAAAGATTCTCTATTGGGTTTAGGTCTGGAGACTGGCTAGGCCACGCCAGAACCTTGATATGCTTCTTACAGAGCCACTCCTTGGTTATCCTCTCTGTGTGCTTCGGGTCATTGTCATGTTGGAAGACCCAGCCTCGACCCATCTCCAATGTTCTAACTGAGGGAAGGAGGTTGTTCCCCAAAATCTCGCAATACATGGCCCCAGTCATCCTCTCCTTAATACATTGCAGTCGCCCTGTCCCATGTGCAGAAAAACACCCCCAAAGCATTATGCTACCACCCCCATGCTTCACAGTAGGGATGGTGTTCTTGGGATGGTACTCATCATTCTTCTTCCTCCAAACACGTTTAGTGGAATTATGACCCAAAAGTTCTTTTTTGGTCTCATCTGACCACATGACTTTCTTCCATGACTCCTCTGGATCATCCAAATGGTCACTGGCAAACTTAAGCGGGGGAACCTTCCATGCGATGCATGATTTCAAACCCTGACGTCTTAGTGTATTACCAACAGTAACCTTGGAAATGGTGGTCCCAGCTCTTTTCAGGTCATTGACCAGCTCCTCCTGTGTAGTTCTGGGCTGATTTCTCACCTTCCTTAGGATTATTGAGACCCCACGAGGTGAGATCTTGCATGGAGCCCCAGTCCGAGGGAGATTGACAGTTACGTTTAGCTTCTTCCATTTTCTAATGATTGCTCCAACAGTGGACCTTTTTTCACCAAGCTGCTTGGCAATTTCCCGGTTGCCCTTTCCAGCCTTGTGGAGGTGTACAATTTTGTCTCTAGTGTCTTTGGACAGCTCTTCGGTCTTGGCCATGTTAGTAGTTGGATTCTTACTGATTGTATGGGGTGGACAGGTGTCTTTATGCAGCTAACGACCTCAAACAGGTGCATCTAATTTAGGATAATAAATGTAGTGGAGGTGGACATTTTAAAGGCAGACTAACAGGTCTTTGAGGGTCAGAATTCTAGCTGATAGACAGGTGTTCAAATACTTATTTGCAGCTGTATCATACAAATAAATAATTTAAAAATCATACATTGTGATTTCTGGATTTTTTTTTTTTTAGATTATGTCTCTCACAGTGGACATGCACCTACGATGACAATTTCAGACCCCTCTATGATTTCTAAGTGGGAGAACTTGCAAAATAGCAGGGTGTTCAAATACTTATTTTCCTCGCTGTATGTATACCAGCATGATAAATCTGCCACTGCCACAGCAAAGATCATATAACATGAGATAGCATATTAACAAATGGGCCTTTCATAACATACAGTATATCACATCAAATCTTAACTACACACTGCATACACTCATTTTTGCATTGCCTAGCACTTGTAAAGTTGCTTCTGTTGAGAAACCTTGATGTAGCTATATGTGATGTAGCTAGTGTAGGCTCATATTGACACATGGTTATTCTACCAATCACCTGAAGGTTATTCAGACGTTTGCATTGCTGTAAATAGGCAAAACCATCTGCCATTATCCCTCATGTGTGTTGAGAATTTGAATGAGTATCATTTGAGGCTTCGCAGGTTACTTTCTATGTTCATCCACTGACCATTGATGTGTCCTACCACATCTTGAATCTATTCCAGCAGGGGGATTGGCAACTCTAAATTGTATTTAGGTAATTGCTGCATGTGTGTGCACATGGTGTCCTGCTATGGAATAGTGTTTTATTTCGGGTGTTCCTGGTACAGTCTCCAGATTTGCTGCAATTCTGACTACCATGAAGAACGTCTATAGATTGGAAGGATGAATGAATCTAGGGATGGTTGGATAGATATAATCTCTCTGTTTCTGGTCTCTGCCTTGGTCTACTGCTGCTTGACCAGCATGGCATTGCTTCCACCCACTCAGTGTTTTTGCTTCTGCACCATTCTGGGCAAACTCTAGAGACTGTTGTGTGAAAAAATCAGCATTTTCTGAAATATTCAAACTGTTTCATGCTATTCATGCTACAGTTACCTGTGATCTGCATCTGCATGCTTTTTGCATCGCACTGCTGTCACGATGGAAAACGGATTAGAAAACTGCATGAATGTAAAGTTGTAAAATTGTTCCTAGTAATGTGGACATCAAGTTTATTTTTGGCATGTAAAATGTGCAGAAGGTTAGTTTATATTTTTATAAGCCCACTGAGACCACACACATAACAACCGCAGAAACTTCAGTAGCACTATGGAGGTTTATCTCAGGTCAACCCCATCTTTCACTTTGTTATCAGGAGTCTTTTTTTTAATTATTTATTTATTTATTTTTATATACAATAAACCAGAGCCACAAACCACTGGCCCCAAGCCATAATAGCAGTCTGGTGGTAATGCACACATGTACATGTAAACGTTGTTGGCTCTACCTACAGTATTTCCCAAGGTAGTGGCAAGTTAGAATTTTCGTTAGAGTAGCATTTTTCCACAGATGCATTTTCCACACAACACACACAGTTTGGTAGAGCTGCAAGTGCTCTTTTTGAAAAAATTCCAGTGGCCTACCAAAGCATCCTTTTATGTTTCACTGATGACAGAGAAGCATCTTCTCCACATGAACATAAGTGATATGGATGGCGCAGAAAAAAAATCACTCAGGCCAAAATAGCTGTGCCTTTAGAAACATTAACACAAATATATACATTTTATATATATATATATATATATATATATATATATATATATATATATATATATATATATATATATATATATTCATACAGTGCGGGCAGCTGAGCAACAACTCCCTATAGTGATTAGCAGGGACACCGGACACCTTCATTCAATTTATATATTTTTAATCACAAACTAAACACAAATCGCACAATGCTTTAAGTGACAATCAAGAATAGAGAATATACTTTTGGTAATTGCACATTATTCTCTATCATAAAGAGAAAAATTGGGAGAAAAAGCTAGACCCTCAAATCAGAACAGATTACTGTTCCCAACAGGCGCGCTCTAATTTAATCAGTGTAATTGTTTTTGTTGACATCAATCTTGAGCTTATTGATTTAATATAATCTCAGCATAAATAGATAGCCTTATATATTAACTAAAATACAGCAACAATAATTATCATACTGCTATTAACAGCTGAATATAATTAAATTACTATAAATATTAGTACTAATAAAAAAAAAAACACTTAAATCTTGACAATTTTCTCTGATATTTTCTTATCATAGTAGTGTCTATGTACAAGCTCAGTATCAAAATATTTTTAGGAAGGAAATTAAGCCACAGATCTTGGCCTTCTTATATAATGCATGGATAACACTTGAAAAACAGAACATCAGTAAACAGAACATTTACATGTGTCAGTTATACTGGGGCAATTTTTTACCAGTTGAAGAAAAGTTCAATTATATATACATATAACCCAGCCATTAGGGTTGCACAAGTCAGTGCACTCTTAGTGTGGGCATCCAGCGTAAAATGTGCGAAAATCAAATATGCGGATCACAAAACTAAATTCCATACCGGATCGGTAGAGGCCCGGGTTACCAACGACCACCACAGGTATTGTTAGCCAACAAAGTACCAGTGGAAATATGGCTACTGTTGGCCAAAAGAGGAGAAGGAGAGGTGGAAGACGTCTACAGAGACAGCAGGAAAAGGAGAAGTGTAGGAGAGTGGAGGTTCCGGTTGGTACTTTAAATGTTGGTACTATGACTGGTAAAGGGAGAGAGTTAGCTGATGTGATGGAGAGGAGAAAGGTAGATATGTGTGTTCAGGAGACCAAGTGAAAAGAGAGTAAGGCCAGGAACGTTGGATTTAAACTGTTCTTTTATGGTGTAAATGGAAATTAGCTCCTCCCCAAACTCTCTGGGGAATTCAGAGAAAAGAAACTGTGTCTAATATCTAAAGCAAAAAATTTCTTATTTGGATGACACGCGGTGGGTATGTTTGGCCAAGGATTCCGATCGCATCGATGTGCCTATTGTGAATCTTGGACGTAGTGCGCCAGGAAGTGTGTGTCACAAAAGGTGGATTTTTTTGAAAGTTGCATGTGGTGAACTTTTAAATACTCCTCCTAGAATATTCATGCGATTGACACCAAAAGTGGTCAACATGATGTCGAGACATTGTAGATGATAAATTGCGAAGGGATTTTTGATATCTTGAACGCTGTTCCCATGGCAACGCGTCAAACTTTACTTTTATTTCAGGCATATTTAAGGCTTTTGCCGTGCTTAGATTAACTTGAAATTTAAGATAAGATAAGATAAGATAAACCTTTATTCGTCCCACAGTGGGGAAATTTCTATGTTACAGCAGCAAGACAAAGAAATAAAAATAGATGCAAATATATATAAAAAAGAAGAATATACAAAAAAATAAAAAACAGAAATAAAAATAAATAGTAATAACAATAATAATAATAATAATAATAACAAAGAAATAAAAATAAATGCAAATATCTAAAAATAATATACATATACTACAATACCAGTATATATACAGTACAATGCAATAATACAAATAGGAGAAAAAACAAAAGTACGCTTTTTAAGTCGTTTTGAGGTAGTATTGCACGTAAATTGCGTAATATTGCACATAATATTGTACCTGATTTGTTTAATAATATTTCACACAGATAAAGTTATTGCACATCTTAAAAAGTAATAGCAGTGTTGTATGTTGGTGACTGGTTTTACTGGGAACAGCTTTGGTTGTATAGTCTAATAGCAGCAGGGAGAAAAGACCTTCTGTATCGCTCCTTCAGACACTTGGGATGTATTAGTCTGTTACTAAAAGAGCTGCTCAGCGATGTAACGGTTTCATACAGGGGGTGGGAGGCGTTCTCCAGCAATGATGATAGTTTTGTTACCATCCTCCTTTCTCCCACCTCCTGTACAGTGTCCAGGGGAATCCCCAGGACAGAGCTGGCCTTCCTGATCAGCTTGTCTAGTCTCTTCCTGTCTGCAGTAGATATGCTGCTGCCCCAGCAGACCACTCCATAGAATATGGCTGAGGCCACCACAGAGTCAAAAAAGGTCTTCAGTAGCTCTCCCTGTACTCCAAAAGACCTTAGTCTCCTCAGCAGAAAGAGTCTGCTCTGCCCTTTCTTGTAGATTGCCTCAGTGTTGTCTGTCCAGTCCAGTTTGTTGTTTAGGTGAACACCCAGGTATTTGTAAGAGTCCACTCACAATGTCCTTTCCTGAATGTTCACTGGTGATAGAATTTGTTTGTTCCTATGGAAATCCACCACCAGTTCTTTCGTTTTCCCCGCATTTATCTGGAGGCAGCTCCGTTGGCACCAGTCCACAAAGTTCTTTATAAGTCCTCTGTACTCTCTGTCATCATCATTCGTGATCAGACCGACGATGGCAGAGTCATCAGAGAACTTCTGTAGGTGACAGGTTTCTGAGCTGAACATGAAGTCTGCAGTGTAGATGGTGAAGAGAAACGGGCAGAACCGTTCCCTGCGGGGCTCCAGTATTGCAGACAATCATGTCAGACTCACAGTCACGAGTCCTCACATACTGTGGTCGGTCTGTGAGATAGTCCAGTGTCCAGGCAGACAGATGATGGTCTACTCCCATGTACACCATCTTATCCCTCAGGAGCGCAGGTTGGATGGTGTTGAAAGCACTAGAGAAGTCAAAAAACATGACTCTCACAGTGCTCCCAGCCTTTTCCAGGTGTGAAATAGCCCGATTTAGGAGGAAGATGACTGCGTCTTCCACTCCAATGCCAGGTTGGTAGGCAAACTGAAGTGGATCCATTGATGGGCTCACCAGAGGTCGGAGATGAGTGAGCACTAGCCTCTCCAATGTCTTCATCAGATGCGAGGTCAGCGCTACTGGTCGATAGTCTCCGAAGTCTTTTGGGCGCGGCGTCTTTGGTACAGGCACCACGCAGGATGTTTTCCATATCTGTGGCACCTTTCCCAGCTTCAGGCTCAGGTCAAACATGTACAGCAGTATGCCGCACAGCTGGTCAGCACAGGTCTTAAGTAGCCTGGAGCTGATGCCGTCTGGGCCTGCAGCCTTCCTCGCTTTGATCTTCCTGAGCTCCATTCTCACCTGGGCTTCTGTAAGGGGCAGTGTGTATTGGCTGGAGTGTTGACTGGAGGAATCGGCAGGGGTGGGAAGTTAGGTGTGTTGTGTATTGTCTGTGAGCTGATAGCAGTGCAGAGAGAGGTGGGGCTGGAGCTGCTTGCTGTGGAAGCAGAGAGGGGGGATTGCAGCAGGGGGACTGGATGGGGCAGGAGGGTAACTGATCAAATCTGTTAAAGAATAGATTGAGATCATTCACCCACTTCTGGTCACCCACAGCCTGAGAGCTTGGCTCCTTGTGACCAGTGATGGTTTTGAGCCCCTTCCATACACCGCTGACATTGTTCTGCTGCAGCTGATCCTCCATCTTCCTCCTGTAGCATGCTTTTCCTTCCCTGATCTTCTTCCTCAGTTCTCTCTGGACAGTTTTCAGCTTTTCCTTGTTTCCTGATTTAAACACCTCTTCTTCTCTTTAAGGAGAGTCTTTATATCAGGGTTTATCCATGGTTTGTTGTTGGGAAAACACCGTACAGTCCTGGTGGGTACAGTATTCTCCACACAGAAGTTAATGTAGTCCGTAATACAATCTGTTAGACTGTCAATATCCTCCCATGTGGACTGCACAATTCCTCCCACATAGTTGTTTCAAAACAGTCTTTCAGAGCCTCATCGGTCTCATCAGACCATGTCGTCACTGTGCGGGAGGTAGCTGGTTGCCTGCATACAAGGGGTTTGTACACAGGTAGGAGATGAACCAGGTTGTGATCCGATCTTCCCAAGGGGGGGAGAGGTGATGAAGCATAGGCCTCCTTTGAGTTTGCATAAAATAAGTCCAGTGTTTTATTGTCTCTGGTGTGGCATGAAACATACTGGGTGAATGTGGGCAGAGTGGAGGATGGAGGGCATGATTAAAATCTCCAGAGATAATGAGAAGGGCATTTGGGCTCTGTGTTAACAGTCTGTTAACAACAGAATGCAGGATTTCGCATGCCGATTCACCGTCAGCAGAGGGGGGAATATACGCAGCTATCGCGATAACATGCGAGAATTCCCTCGGCAGATAGTACGGCCTCATGCTAGCGGCTAACAGCTCAATGTCCTTACAGCAGATCTGTTCTTTAATAGTGATGTGTCCAGATTTACACCATCTATTATTCACAAACACTGCCAGTCCTCCTCCCTACATACATCACATACATCACATTTGTTGGCTGTTAAGTGTGGACAAATAGGTCAGACAACGGTGTGTCTCTTAAGTGGCTCACTAGTGCACCCGTTTGTATAAAATGTGGGGTTTCTTTTACCGACAGTCCCCAAATGGGTCAGTAACAACATAAAATAGTCCACTGATATTTACCCACTTGATGCACTTGCCCACCGTGCATTGATTTCTGGGAGGCACCGTATAGCGATACACAAATGTGCGAGGGCCCGCCATCGCTGCTTGCAGCTATATTTCTAAGTGATATCGTTCTGTAAAATTTATTCAGGACATGTAGGCTTGTATGTTTAATTTGAATTTGGCTCCTAAATTTATTTATTTTTCCTTTGAATTTTCTAGGTCAATGGAGAATATTTGGCTTAAAGAGATGAGATGAAAATTAAAGAAATTAAAGAATGTTAAAGTCATTTGCGAGGTCATGTGTTTTTTTGGAGAGGAGACTGATTTTATGCAGAATTACCTTTAGAATTTGGAAGAGGAAGCAAAAGGCATCTTTAGGTCCCCTGTGTCAACTCAAAGAATATTTTTACTCTGCATTTTACTCTGCAGCCAAAGCAAGTGAAAAAAGCAAAGGAGAACTAACAAAGACAAGAGCTAATTCTTGCAATGCATATTTTAAAATCCTCAAAGATGGTAGTTTCACAGGTGCTGTGGTAAACAAAATTATTTAACACATTGGACATGATGTATGCATGAAAAGAGGGAATACAAAAATTCGCATTGACCCAGTGTTATTAAGCTTCTTTGAAATGTGGCTTGATCAAGGGCTGTCAATTTCTGAAACACTTTTAAAATGTGTGGATTAGGCAGAGCGGCATGGACATATGGACAAATACATCTGTCAGGGTGCGGGTAGTTGGACACAAGCAGGGCGCCAGCAAGGTATATATATTTTAATTCTTTAATAACAAAATACAATGTCCTTGCAGAACAAAAGGTGAACCAAAGTGTCCAAAAACTTACAACTGCCAAGCTGAAATAGTCCATGTATGAAAAAAAAAAAGGCAGACTGCCACAGGGTTGAGGACCTAGGATATAGGAAAAGGTCCAATAAAGCAAGGGGCTAGCTTCCTGCATGCGACCTTCAGGGTCAGGTCCCTGGTAGAATGCCAGATCCTCTGCCCGGGACCGTAAGTGGGTGCTGTCTGCCTATTTTTTTTCATACATGGACTATTTCAGCTTGGCAGTTGTAAGTTTTTGGACACTTTGGTTCACCTTTTGTTCTGCAAGGACATTGTATTTTGTTATTAAAGAATTAAAATATATACCTTGCTGGCGCCCTGCTTGTGTCCAACTACCCGCACCCTGACAGATGTCAGGGTGCGACAGATGGCAGCCCAGGTTTTCCTCCAGGCACGGCGGCAGCGACTGACCAAGGCACCTGCTGATGGTACCGAGGCCTCAACTTCTTGTGAGGAAAAAATGTGTGGGTGGTAACCATGAGCGGCCTGGAAAGGGGAGAGGCCATAGGCAGAGTTTTATTGGCATATTCATCCCATATCAATTGTGAAGCCCACAAGGCGTTGTCATCGGGCAAAGGATGTGAATTTTGGGAGGAGGTATCAAGTGGGCCATCTTGGAAAACCAATCTATTACTATGAGAATGGTGGTATGGCCAGCTGAGGGGTGTAGGCCGGTAACAAAATCTAAGGCTATATGGGACCATGCTCGATGAGGAATGGGAAGTGGATGGAGGAGACCTGCCGGGGAGTTTCTGGGGCTCTTGTGCTGAGCGCAAATAGGACAGGAGGCCACAAACCGAACATCTTCCTTGATAGTGGGCCAAACATTGCTGTAGGAGGGTCAAGGTGCGAGGAGTACCCGGGTGGCAGAAAAGTCAAGAGCTGTGGCACAACTGGAGGATCTGGGAATGGAGCCAGTAGGAAAAATAGAGTCTTTCCTACAGACAGCCATCCGGGGTGGGCTGCCCCAAAGTAGCTCTGTGCACTTTGCGTTCAATATCCAAGCAAAGGGCTCAGACGGAAAAGGACGGACGAAGGATATGGCTCGGGTCTTCCCCTTCCTCCTCATCGTGGGAACCCATTCGGGACAGGACATCCGATTTGGTATTTTTGGAGCCCAGATGGTAGAAAAGGGTAAAACAAAATCATCCAAAAAAATAGATGCTTGGCTGCTCCATTAAAGCGATGCCTCTCCTTTGTGCTAGTGGAGAGGTGGTGGCGGCCAATCTCCATGGGCTGCGGAGGTGGGGTTGGTGGAGTCTTGAAGCAAGGTGGGTCAGGAGGTGGACCACGCTGCCATGGTCTAAGGCAACCTCACACCGAGGTGCCGATGGGCACGATGCATGAGCAGTAGGGGTTTCTGAAGCAGAGGCCTGAGCTACAGGAGCTTAGTTGTGCTGAAGGGCCAATTCACAAATTGCATTTGCCAGTTCCTGTATCTGTTGGTGATGGTAGATCTAATCTGCACCAGAGAGAAAAGCCAGATTGTACTGTCAGGGTGCAGGTAGTTGGACCCAAATGCAGGACACCAGCAAGGTTTTTAATAACAATAATACAATTTCAGGCAAAACACAATGTCCTTGCAGAACAAAAGCGCACAAAACCAAAGTGTCCGAAAACCTACGCCCGCCAGGCTGAAATAGTCCACATAAGAAAAAAACACAAAAACAATGCCTCCGAAAACTTACAACCACACCGCACCACACAGGGTTAAGGCCGAGTGAGAGGACCAGTCTGTGTCTTAAAAATAGAAAGATTCAAAACAAACCGCGACTGGCAGCAAGGCGCGAATCCGAGGAAAGCGAAACCAAACGATATGGAAAGCAAAATGAGAGGCAGGAAAGTCTCAAACGGAACAGAAAGCTAACGAGATGATCTGGCAGAGAACACGAAGAATCCATGCCGATTTCCGCAGTGGAAAGATGGTGGCCGGGACGGTTGCAAGTTCGTGCTTCCCCAGAAGCAGGAGCTGCGGAAGTGGAAGAACCAGAAGTGCGCACGTCACTGGCTGACAACAATCGCAGATATTATGTTACACGGAAGATATAAGAATAGTTAAGAAAATGTCAGTGTTCTCAGTTTTCCTGATGTGAAAGACTCATCAGTCTCATAGTCACATCAGAGCTGCAGGCAAACATTTGTTACTACCAGCCATTGAGCAAAAATCAACCATCATTTTTGTAGTGCAAACACCTTAGCAAAAAAATATGCTCAGAGAACATTCACATGCCATGGTATTCATGGATGCTACTTACAAAGCCATGACATCATATAGCTACGCATTTTATGCACTTCTTTTGATAAACAGTTTTGGGAGAGCAGTCCCATTTGCTTACTTTATTGTCAGTCAGGAATCAGCAAAAATGCTTGCTCTTTGCTTGAAAAAGCTTGCAATACACAACATTGGATTTCTTAGTAGGTCAGAAGTTAAAAGAAAGGATCAGTAAAATTTTGGCAACAATGTTTGCTAATGTACTGATGTAAACTATGTTTTTACACAAGCGATGCATTTTGCCCAACACTATATGCCAACATGCTTAGTGCTTGATGTATCTAAATTTCTTCTCAATTCTTCATCATGTAGGTAAATAATTATTGACCGTGACTTTAAGGAACATTCAATAAGAAGAGTTTTTCCAACAACCAAAGTTCTTCTTTGCTGTAGTACATAAACCAGCAAAGTTCTTCTTTGCTGGTTTCATGTACTTCAGGTAGGTTTATTACATCTTTAGTACTAAAAAAAAAACTTAAAATGAAGGATTGTTTTACTTGTCACAGACTTAATACATTTGAACAAATAATTAGACCAGGGGTCCCCACCAGGTCACCCGCAAGGACCACATGAGCCACCCGTGAGCCTTTTCTAAAAATAGCTATTTCCTACCTTGTTAAATCATTGTTGATAATTATTGTGAGAAATCATTAACATTATCAATGTCTTTACATAGAGCAGGCGTGTCAAACTCAGTGCCAAATCCGGCCCGCGAGATGATTTTATATAGATCTATTATTATTGTTATTAACAGAGGTGGCAAAAGTACACACATCCATTTCTTAAGTAGAACTACAGATACTAATGTTTTAAAATACTCTGGGCAAAGTTGAAGTACTGATTATACCTTTTTACTTAAGTTAAAGTAAAAATGTCATCATATTAATATTTAGATAGATGATAGATAGATAGATAGATAGATAGATAGATAGATAGATAGATAGATAGATAGATAGATAGATAGATAGATAGATAGATAGATAGATAGATAGATAGATAGATAACTATAACTGATAGATAACTATATTGTCATTGCATAGTACAGGTACACAGCAACAAAATTCAGTTGGCCATCTACCAGAAGTGCAAAAAGTAGCAATCGTGCAAATAGTACAGATAAATATGTAGCATGTGTACAGCATGTGATATATATGTAAGCATATAAACAGTGATTAAATATAAAGGCTATAACAATGCAGAGATTTGTGGACATCATTAAGAGCCTTTGCTATGTTTCCACACGGACAATTAATGAGGTGATACCGGAGAAAGTGCACCTCTTCAAGTCAAGTCAAGAAGCTTTTATATATAATCATTTTACAGATTTGAATGATGTATTATTTTTATCTCTAAAAGAGATAAAATAAAATCAATAAAGACAGTAATTTAAGTTCGTTTTTCCATTATGGGGGAAAAACCCACAAAACGCCACCCAGAGGGTAAATTTTGGTGCAGAAATAAAACAAAAGTTTACTGATTAAAAATATTTTTCGGTGGAGTTTATTTATCTATTTTATATCTAAGTAAAGAAGGGAACCCAGCCATTAGGGGGGCACAAGCCAGTGCACTCTTAGTGCTGGTCCCAAGCCCGGGTAAATGGGGAGGGTTGCGTTAGGAAGGGCATCCAGCGTAAAACATGTGCCAAATCAAATATGCGGATCACAAAGGAGAATTTCATACCGGATCGGTCGAGGCCCGGGTTAACAATGACCGCCACAGGTATCGTTAGCCAACAGGGTACCGGTGGAAATTGGGCTACTGTTGGCCGAAGGAGGAGAAGGAGAGGAGGAAGACGTCTACAGAGACGGCAGGAAAAGGAGCAGTGCAGGAGAGTGGAGGTTCGGGTTGGTACTTTAAATGTTGGTACTATGACGGGTAAAGGGAGAGAGATAGCTGATATGATGGAGAGGAGAAAGGTAGATATGCTGTGTGTTCAGGAGACCAAGTGGAAAGGGAGTAAGGCCAGGAACATTGGAGGTGGATTTAAACTGTTTTATCATGGTGTGGATGGGAAGAGAAATGGTGTAGGGGTGATTCTGAAGGAAGAGTACAGTAAGAGTGTAGTGGAGGTGAAGAGAGTTTCTGATAGGGTGATGATCGTGAAGGTGGAAGTTGAAGGATGATGATAAATGTCATCAGTGCCTATGCTCCACAAGTTGGCTGTGAGATGGAGGAAAAGGAAAGATTCTGGAGTGAATTAGATGACGTGGTAGATGGTGTACCTAGGAAAGAACGATTGGTGATTGGGGCAGACTTTAATGGGCATGTAGGTGAAGGGAACAGAGGTGATGAGGAGGTGATGGGTAGGTATGGTTTTAAGGAGAGGAATGTGGAAGGGCAGATGGTGGTAGATTTTGCTAAAAGGATGGAAATGGCAGTGGTGGACACGTATTTTAAGAAGAAGGAGGATCATAGGGTGACGTATAGGAGTGGAGGAAGGTGCACACAGGTGGACTATGTGCTATGCAGGGGATGCAACCTGAAGGAGATTGGATACTGTAAGTTGTTGGTGGGGGACAGTGTAGCTAGACAGCATCGGATGGTGGTATGTAGGATGGTTTTGGAGGCGAAGAAGAAGAGGAGAAATGTAAGGATTGAAAGAAGAATATGATGGTGGAAACTGAAGGAGGAAGAGTGTAGGTTCAGGGAAGAGGTCAGACAGGGGCTCGGTGGTGGTGGAGAGGTGCCGGATGATTGGGGAACTACTGCAGGAGTGATGAGGGAGGCAGCTAGAAACGTACTTGGTGTGACATCTGGAAATAGAAAGCAAGACAAGGAGACGTGGTGGTGGAATGAGGAAGTGCAGGAGAGCATTAGGGGAAAGAGGTTGGCAAAACAGAAGTGGGATCGACAGAGTGATGAGAAAAGTAGGCAGGAGTACAAGGAGATGCGGCAGCAGGTAAAAGGGATGTGGCGAAAGCCAAGGAAAAGGCATATGAGGAGCTGTATAAGAGGTTGGACACTAAGGAAGGAGAAAAGGAGTTATACCGATTGGCCAGGCAGAGGGACCGAGCTGGAAGGATGTACTGCAAGTTAGAGCAATAAAGGATGGAGAGGAAATGTGTTGACTAGTGAGGAGAGTGTGTTGAGAAGGTGGAGGGAGTATTTTGAGCAGCTGATGAATGAGGAAAATCACAGAGAGAGAAGGTTGGAGGATGTGGAGTTGGTGAAGCAGGATGTAGATAGGATTAGTAAGGAGGAAGTGAGAGCAGCGATTAAGAGGATGAAGAATGGAAAGTCGGTTGGACCAGATGACATACCGGTAGAGGCGTGAGATGTTTAGGAGAGATGGCAGTGGAGTTTTTAACCAGATTGTTTAACAGGATTCTGGAAGGGGAGAGGATGCCTGAGGAATGGAGAAGGAGTGTGCTGGTACCGATCTTTAAGCATAAGGAGATGTGCAGACCTGCAGTAACTACAGGGGAATTAAGTTGATCAGTCACACCATGAAGTTATGGGAAAGAGTAGTGGAAGCCAGGCTGAGAGAAGAGGTGACCATCTGTGAGCAACAGTATGGTTTCATGCCGAGGAAGAGCACCACAGATGCCTTATTTGCTTTGAGGATGTTGATGGAGAAGTATAGAGAAGGACAGAAGGAATTGCATTGTGTATTTGTGGATTTAGAGAAAGCGTCGACAGAGTGCCAAGAGAGGAGTTGTGGTATTGTATGAGGAAGTCAGGTGTGTCAGAGAAGTATGTAAGGGTGGTGCAGGACATGTATGAGGACAGTGTGACGGCAGTGAAGTGTGCAGTAGGTACGACAGACTGGTTCAGAGTGAAGGTTGGACTGCATCAAGGATCGGCCCTGAGCCCTTTCCTGTTTGCAGTGGTGATGGACAGGTTGACGGACGAGGTCAGACAGGAGTCTCCTGGACTATGATGTTTGCAGATGATATTGTGATTTGTGGTGAGAGTAGAGCAGGTTGAGAAGAGCCTGGAGAGGTGGAGATATGCGCTGGAGAGAAGGGGAATGAAAGTCAGTAGGAGTAAGACAGAGTACATGTGTGTGAATGAGAGGGAGGGCAGTGGAGTGATGCGGTTGCAGGGAGAAGAGGTGGAGAAGGTGGAGGAGTTCAGGTACCTGGGGTCAACAGTGCAAAGTAATGGAGAGTGTGTTAGAGAAGTAAAGAAAAGAGTGCAGGCAGGGTGGAGTGGGTGGAGAAGAGTGACAGGAGTGATTTGTGATAGTAGGGTATCTGCAAGAATGAAAGGAAAGTTTATAGGACTGTGGTGAGACCTGCGATGTTGTATGGATTAGAGACAGTGGCATTGAGTAAAAGGCAGGAGGCAGAGCTGGAGGTAGCAGAGCTGAAGATGTTAAGGTTTTTATTGGGAGTGACGAGGATGGACAAGATTAGAAATGAGTTTATTAGAGGGACAGCACATGTAGGATGTTTTGGTGACAAGGTGAGGGAGGCGAGATTGAGATGGTTTGGACATGTGCAGAGAAGGGACATGAATTATATTGGTAGAAGAATGCTGAAGATGGAGCCACCAGGTAGGAGGAAAAGAGGAAGGCCAAGGAGGAGGTTCATGGATGTGGTGAGGGAAGACATGCAGGTAGTTGGTGTGAAAGAGGCAGATGTAGAGGACAGGGTGGTATGGAGACGGATGATCCGCTGTGGCGACCCCTAATGGGAGCAGCCGAAAGAAGAAGAAGAAGAAGAAGATATCTAAGTAAAGAAGGGACGTCGTGAATAAGTGTATGTTTTGCTGGAGGTTTTAATTTCGCCTCTTTTATATTTGGTTAATTATTTATGTATTAACATTTTTTTTATATAAAAATGGTAAAACAAAAATGCGCGCTGAATTGATAGCGCATT
Source organism: Silurus meridionalis (assembly GCF_014805685.1). Taxonomy (NCBI): domain Eukaryota; kingdom Metazoa; phylum Chordata; class Actinopteri; order Siluriformes; family Siluridae; genus Silurus; species Silurus meridionalis. Next base: position 17,984,410 of record NC_060885.1, read on the forward strand.
GATAAAATTTAGTGCCGTTTAAAACAATTAGAATTTTGACAGCCACATACATATATAAATTAATACAAAACTAATTAAAAATACTTACTGCCTTCTGCCTGCTGATTCTTATCTTCATAAAGAGTGAGAGTCAGGACTTTATACACCAGTGGATTAAAAAAGACGCGCAGTAACAGGAAATCGGTTGTTCAGCTGAAATCGGCGCGCAGTGAAAATAAAAAATTGATATTTCACCAAATCAATGGATTAAAACTAAAGTAACGAGCATGTTTTAAAAATGTAAGTAAAAAGTACAGATATTTGTGCAAAAATGTAATGAGGAAAAGTAAAAAGTTGTCTGAAAAATAAATAGTGGAATAAAGTACTGATACCAGAAAAATATACTTAAGTACAGTAACGAAGTATTTGTACTTCGTTACTTCCCACCTCTGGTTATTAATGTCGCGGCGATATGAAGCACTGATAAACACAAACTACAGATCCCATAATGCAGCGCTTCAGCTGCCTTACCGAAATCTAGACTACCTGGGAACATTCCAGCCATGGGCGTAAATCCCAAAAAAAAAATATTTAAAAAAATCGCACTCTCCATTATATGTATTCTCTATTAGATGAAAAATATATGTATGTATACCTAAAATAATTGTGTAAGTAGAAAAAAAAGACGGAAAAACTGCATTTAGAAACAGTTGAGTTCCCCCTCCCCTTCCTCACAGTGGTTTGACCCACTGCCTGCGTTCCCAGTTCATCTCACCTACTTTACACACACGAGTCAGGTGTGTGGCTGCTGTTCAATTAATGTTTAACTCCATTAAGTAGGGTATTTTATTCACTTTAAATAAAGCGATTCTCTTTAATGTAGTTGATGCAGACTTATTCATAAATTAGTTGCGGCAAAAATGCTGATTACCGATGTAATTCTCCATGAATCTGCTATATTAGCGATTAAAATATGACTTATCTAGTTAACGTTAGCTTGTTTACAATAGCTTGTAGCATAGTTCACTGCAGTTAACACACCAAAGCCGTTTCCCATGCAGTGTTTTATTTGGGACGATTTGGCATAATGATAACATTAACAGCTACAATTAGCATATTGTTTAGCTGTGCATTTACTAAATGATCACTGTGCTATGTCCGAACTGACCCCACTGTATTTTTTTGCATAATCAATTTCTATTCTGTTCTTAAGTGTCTTAATTAATTTGTAAATAAAATATTAAACATTTTTTTAATTCCTTGTTTTTAATGTTGTGGTAATTTTTTATGATAGTTTTACCTTATTTATGTAAAGCAGTTTAAATTATCATGATATAATGATAGAAACAGTTTTTCACTGTGGGGACATATCTTTATACTGTAAGTACAATTTTATTGTATTATTTGTGTCCCCCTTCAAAAATTGCTCATGAGAAATTTTATATTTATTGTCCCCCCCCCCAAATGTTAAATGAAATTTACGCCCATGATTCCAGCGTCAATCAAGTCGAGCTTCTGTTGATGTATTTAACCCTATTGTACAGTTATTGTGAAGCCCCTCACAATGGTGAAGAGAAACGTTGATTCTGAAAACAGAGCCTTTTAAAACCGATGTGATTCTGTGTATATGTTTTTACTGACACTGCCGGTAAACTTGTGTGTCTTATATGTGGAGCGAATGTGGCTGTAATTAAGGAATTGAATCTAGGACGGAACTACAAAACAAAACATCAGGAGAAGCTAAAGATACAGAAAGTAGAAGAGTTAAAGAAGAATCTGACATTTCAGCAAACGTTTTTCACCAGAGCAAAATCACTAAGTGAAGCTGGTGTGAAAACAGAGGAGAAATCAGAGCAAAGTTTCTGAAGAGCTGCATTATGAAGGTGTGAGATGTCTTGTGTTTCACAGGAGATATTTTTATTGAGAGCAAAATATTTTAAATTATTTAAAGTTTAAGATAATTTTTATAAAATGGCATAAGAGCAAAGAAATCTGATTGTTTTGATTTGTTGTTATTTTAACGTTTATTTAAAAGCACAATTTTTATTTATTTGTTTAGGATTTTTTTGCAGCATGTTCATATTTCTAACTTGTATAATTTTGACAGGAGATATTTTTATGGAGAGCAAAGTGTTTTAAGTTATTCAAAGTTTAAGTTTATTTATTCTGGAATAATATTCCTGTCTGTTTTTATTCATATTTATGTTAAAAAAACATTGTTTTAGTGTGTTCAATAAATGTTTATCCTGTTCGGCCCGCGACCTAAATTGTGCTTTGAGTTTTGGCCCCATGTGCAATTAAGTTTGACACCCCTGACATAGATGAATATCATTAATTGTTAATAATAACATATAATTAAAGGTAAATTGAGCAAATTTGTTATTTCAGAATTGTGTATTAAACTGGTAGCCCTTCACATTAGTCGGTACTCAAGAAGTAGCTCTCGGTGTCAAAAAGGTTGGTGACCCCTGAATTAGACCTTTACAAAAACTTTCTTCCGTTAGGGGTCGCCACAGCAGACCATCTGCATGTTTGATTTGTCACATGTTTTTACGCTGGATGCCCTTCCTAACGCAACCCTCCCTTATTTATCCGGGCTTGGGACCGGCACTAAGGCTTGTGCAACCCTAATGGCTGGGGTTGGTTCCCTGACCAGGAATCAAACCCGGGCCGCAGCGGGGAGAGCGCCGCATCCTAACCACTAGACCACTAGTGAATAATTAGACTCTTCCAAAGTCATATAAAAATTTTAACATAATGACTAGCTTTTGATCATTTAAATGTTTTTGTAGGCCGTGCATAGGTGGATGGTTAAAAGAGATGGAGGGAACTTGCCAAAGAATGAAAGAAATATTGTGATTTAAGTAATGGTGTCAATGAAATCCGAATTAACGGTAATATTTTTTAATACCATAAATCACTTTATTCTTTAGAAATTATTTTATTACATGCAAACTATGGATTTAATGGGATTGGTCAAGTTTATAAATTGTTTAATCTTGTTGTGTGTGAAATCAATGTTATAATTCTTTTAAATAGAGAATCTAAAAGCCAGTAGACAATAGAATCTAAAAGTCAGTCCTACTGAAGAAATAAAGTCATATATGTTTAAATTGACATGAGGGAGAAGGAATGATCACAGAAGATCCCAAATGAGTTTTAACACAAAATGACAATTTTCAACTTAAGGTGAACTACCCCTTAAATGTGTGTTAATATAAACTGGCGTAAATTTACAATGTTGTTTTTCTTTACAGGAAGAGGAGTTTAATAGCATGTCAGCTAGAAAGTGCAAAGAGCTTCATACTTGTCTGTGCAGTTCACATGTATCTACCTACCTCAAAAATCAGTGGATTTGTTTGCGAGATTCGTGGTGCAGAACAAATATTATATCAATATCAATAACATTAAGAATGTTCTACCTTCCTTATCTTTTGTACACAGGTTTTTTTCTCACAATGAAGTACCAGTTACTGAAGGGAAGGGTGAATAGCAGGATTAATCAGCTTCTTCGCTTGTTGTGTATTACAGGTAAATTTATGTTCATTGTATAACTTTTGTTATGGTGCAAAATTGTAATTACAAACTACACAAATCATTTGGCCAAGCTCTTATTATATAGGTCAGATAAATCAATCAGTCATAAAATTATGACCAGCTGTCTATGTCAGGGAGCGTGAGAGGAAATGCAAATGCAGGACGCAGAATGAATTTTAAAAGGCAGTCTTTTAAATAGAAAAAACAAAGTAATAATACAAACTGTCCGAAAACTTATGAACCCCCCTTAAGTAGGAGCACCAAAAGACAGACAGCAGGAAAAGGCAAAAACTAAACAACAAACCAGGAGCAGGGCAGAAGAGACAGGAAGCAGACTGAAAAATAACAAACAAATGTCCAAGAACCGGCAAAAGAAAAATTAAAAACTGCCGGCCTAATCCGGGAAAAACGCTAGTCTGAAAAAAAATGAGAGATCCAAAATAGAAGAAAAAATAATCCACAGGGAAAAACGGCAGAAAGGTCCCAAAAACAAAGGATGTCACGAGGGAGGCTGTGCAGACAGAAAAGGTGCGGGAGAAGGAGTGCAGCGGTCTCCTTAGCTGAAGGCAGTTCGGCTAGGGGAATGAAATGTACTATTTTCGAGAACCAGTCTACCACGGTGAGAATGTCTGTGCTTTTGGCAGAGGGAGGGAGTCCAGTAACAAAATCCAGGGCAATGTGAGACCAGGTACGTTTAAGCAAAAGAAATGGACGTAGTAACCCCACTGAACGGCTCTTAGGATTCTTGTGTTGCGTGCAGGTAGGACAGGCGGCTACAAATTCACAGACATCTCTCTGGACAGTGGGCCACCAGAACTGCTGCCAGAGGAGGGACAGAGTACGGGGATCCTCAGGGTGGTAAAACAGAGGTGAGCCATGACACCACTGGAGGACCTGGGACCGCAGCTGCTCGGGAACAAAAAGTCTCTTAGCAGGGCAACCCTCAGGAACCGGCTGGTCCACAGTGGCAAGTTTAACCTTTGCCTCAAGGTCAAAGTCCAGGGCACGCACAGTAACAGAAGGAGAAAGTATGGATGTGAAGGTGGGGTCTCCTTCATCCACATGGGAGTGTAACCTGGAAAGAGTGTCAGGCTTCCCATTCATAGATCCCAGGCGGTAGGAGAGGGAGAAATTGGACCTGCCGAAAAAAAGTGCCCAGTGAACCTGGCGAGGGTTGTGGTGCTTGGCAGTGCACAGATACTCCAGGTTGCGGTGATCTGTCCAGACCGAGAAAGGCGTCTCAGCCCCCCCTCTAAACAGTGATGCCATTCTTTCAGGGCAAGCTTGGAATCAGGAAAAAACAGGACTGGGGCAGAGGCGAAGAGGTCTTTGAGTCTGATGAAAGCTTGCTCCGCCTCAAGAGGCCACGAGAAATACCGGCGAGAAGAACGTCAGTTGGTGAAGAGGGGCAGCAACAGAACTGTAGCTTCGAATAAACCGCTCAAAAAAATAGCCAAACCACTGGAACCTCTGCAGCTGCTTCCCAGAGGAGGGTGTGGGCAAATCTTTGACTGCTCTGATCCTGGCTGGATCCATTCGTATGCACATTTCTCCGCTTTGACGTACAGACCATTCTGGAGGAGGCGCTGGAGTACCAAACAAACGTGGTCACATGCTTATCCAGAGATCAGGGAAAACACCAACATGTCGTCCACAAATACAAAAACGTGATGGTTTAAAATATCACGCAGCACGTCGTTAATGAGAGTTTGGAAAACTGCTGGTGTGTTGGTGAGGCCAAACAGCATGACCAAATACTCATAATGACCCAACGGGGTGTTGAAAGCCGCCTTCCATTCATCCCCTTCCCAAATACGAACGAGATGGTAGGCATTCCTCAGGTCCAGTTTTGTGAAAACGGAAGCTCCTTGAAGCTGTTCAAAAACCGTGTCCATTAAGGGGAGCGGATAGCGGTTCTTGATGGTAATAGTATTGAGACCACGATAATCGATGCAGGGGCGTAAAGTCCCATCCTTCTTCTCTACAAAAAAGAACCCCGCACCGGCAGGGGAGGAGGAAGGGCGAATAAGGTCAGCGGCAAGCGGTTCCTAAATGTACTGCGTCATGGCTTTTTGTTTGGGGCCTGACAGTTGGTACAAACACCCCCCGGAGGCGAGGACCCGGGTAGGAGGTCGATGGCACAGTCACATTGCCAATGAGCAGGTAAGGAGGAAGCTCAGGCCTTGCTGAATACTTGACCTAGGTTATATAAACCGAGGGAATTGAGTCGAGGTCCAAGGTCCCAAGGGAACCAGAGGCAGATGGCCTCTGGAGTAAAACAGTGGGAATAGCAGAAGGCTCCCCACTCTAAGGCTTTAGCCGTGGACCAATCCAGGTGGGGGTTGTGTTTCTGCAGCCAGGGAAAGCAAAGCATGACAGGGGTGTGAGGGGATGAAATAACCAAAAAGGATAGCCAATCCTGATGTTGATCAGCAATGTTGACAGAGCGGCTTTGTGTGACAGGTCGCTTGATAAAGGGGATGGCCATCGAGAGCTTGAACTTGAAGGATGGCTGGCAATGGTTTGGTCTCAATCATTAACTGCTGAACTAGATCCTGATCCAGAAATTCTGAGTCTGCCCCTGAATCCACAAAAGCCTCAAGCTTGTGCTCCTTCCCCTAGAGAGGATGCAGATGTCTAGAAGTGGTTTGGAGAGGGCAGGAAAGATTTGGTTTGGCGAGGGCCTCCCCATCAGCGACGAGCCCAGTCTTTTACTGGGCAGGAAATCGCCATGTGTCCAGCCTCCACGCAGTAGAGACACAAGCCTCTGGAGCAACGCCTCTTCTTTTCATTTGGGAATAGGTGTCGGCACCCGATTTCCATAGAACAGGGTGGAGAGTGGGGTTCTGGAACGGTAGTGTCGCAAGGGAGTGTTCGACAGCGGTATTGCAGCGGAGAGTGGCAACACTCGGAGCGCCGAGGGGTGTGCTCTGCACGACGCTCCTGCAGGCGACTGTCTATTCGTGTTGCAAGGACAATGAGGTCATCTAAGTCAGGTGGAAGTTCCTGGGTGGCTAACACATCTTTAACCTCAGCAGCCAAACCCCGATTGAAAACGTCATAGAGGGCAGTGGGGTTCGATCCTCTATCCATGATGGCGGTGCAAAACTCAGCAGCGAAATCAGCCACCGAACGCCTACCTTGAGTGGCAGAAAACAGCAAGCGAGCTGCATCGTGACAGGGAGAGACAGAGTCGTATATCTTCCAGAGAAGGAGGAAAAGAACAAGCAGTGGGGGGTCTGGTTCTCCCACTCTGCGGTGGCCCACTGGAGAGTGGGACCTGATAGCAGAAAATCACATAGGCCACCTTGGCTACTTCAGTGGAAAAATAGGAGTGTTGAAGTTGAAAGATAATGCCGCACTGAGTCAGGAAAGAGGGGCAGTGTCCTGGTTCCCCGGAGAAATGTGGAGGGGTTCACGGGAACTAATTATGACCAGAGTGGGTTCCATCACGGTCGGTGGTGCAGGTGAGGCGACGGGTGTGGCTACAGCCGAGGTACTGTGGCTTTGACCCGCGCACTGCATGAAATCTTGCAGTGCCGAACCAATCTCACGTAGCTCACGCCGTCGGTTGACAGTCTAATATTGTGTTGGTCTTTTCCTGCTAAAACAGTCCTGACTCATAAAGGCATGGACAATATAAAGTGTCTGACACCAATATGTTAGCAGCAGATCTTTTAATTAAGTTCTGTAAGTTGCTCCATGGATCGAACTTGTTGGTCCAATACATCCCACAGATGCTCGATTGGATTGAGATATGAGGAATTTGGAGTCATAAAGGAATAGTAAGTCATAAAGGGACAACATTTTGCACATGTCTTGCAAATAGTATGTGTATGTATATTAGTTCACAACATTCTGTACACATCATCTTGTGAGATTATATCTGATGATTCACACTGCTTAAAGTTCATTGAGAAAAAGAAAGCATGCTCATAGATCTTCAAGAGTGAAGCCAATCAGAAAAATTCATTGAAAATAATTAAGTGTACAGTTTCGTAAAAAGAGCACACAGTTTTTTTTCACAGAAAGCTTACACGGTCAAAACAAAGAAAAAACAAGGTTGATCTTGTAGAGAGGTAAATGTCTTGCTGAGGAAACAATTACTACTAGCTACAGGTTTTGCCTGGCTAAAAAAATTTTTCTTTGTTGCTGCTACCTTTTCTGTAAATGACTGTTGTACAGATCGTTGTATAAAAAAAATCATAAAATTAACAAAATTAATGAACAAATAATGATTATTTACAATTATTTCACTAAATGATTTTATCGAATTGCATATTCTTGGCAACATTCTCACATTACAATAAAATATTAAAATACAATTATGATTATCTTTTTGTAGTAAGGAACAGAATCAAAATACAAATTCAATAAAAAAATACAAAACAATAACAAATCCCATGAATTAAAGGTACTGTATTTATCTGCAGTCATAAACATTCCGTTTGTACTAGGTCATGTCCACAAGGTGGCGCCTTCACAATTAAATGTTTATTTATTTCGGGGTTTTTATTGTTAGTTTAACTTCTTTATTTTTATAATTTAACAATTTTTAGAATGTGTATATTTGACTGGTAGACTAAATACGTTTTTGATTTTCCAAGATTTATGTGATATCACAAGTTTGAGTTATATTAATAGTATCCCATCATACTTGGTGGTACGGGTCACTTCCTGTTCACTGCATGTGAGAAAGCCACGATGAGTATTGAAAGCTCCAATGCTTATTGTAAAGTAAGATGTGTTCAATGAAAATACAGGTTTGTGCAAGAAGTTACTACTCTTAGTCCACAAGTAGGCAAAGTGGTATGTAGGTTTATTTTCTGTTTTATGTCTAAATATAATGTTGTGTCTTTCTTTGTAACTGAATGTATTTGTGTATATTTTTTTCCTTTTGTTCAATTTTACGGTGTTGATGTCAAGTGTAATAAACATCAGAAAAAGAACCTCTGCCTTTGGATTGTGACTAAGGGTGGCATACTGTATCTATAAAACTCTTCAGTTTACATGTCTTTTATTAGGGATATGTGTTTTATTTTTTTCTTTTAGACATGAGTCAATTAACTCAAATGTGCCCCCCATTAAACCAGGCCCAAGGCCATGGGTCGCCTGTTCAAATATCTCCCAGCTGCTCCTCAATGTGGCGAGAAGTGTTTGTAATGTTTCCCTGCAATTGAATTACATAAAGCATATGGTTTCAATTTGCATAATCATTAAAAAAAGAATTACCGTATTTTTGGACTATAAGCCGCTACTTTTTTTCTTTGTTTTGAACCTTGCGGCTTAAACAACGAAGCGGCTTACTTATGAATTTTTCCTGGGTTTTTTCCGGTTTCACAAACTTCAAGCCAAAAAACTGAGCCCCATAAGATTAGACCAATGAAATTTCTGAACGGAAACGAAAAAAACGCACCTCACCTGTGTTCTGAGCTGCACGGCATCGGGAGAAATTTTTTTTTTAAATGCACGACGATGCCAAAAGATAAACTCCCGAGAGAAATAGTTGTGAAAGGAAGGAGGAAGACAGTGAACAATGACTTACTTGGTCAGCTACTGTTTAGATACAAGCCGTTGTAACGCTTTGAGTCAGGGTGAAGGGATAGCTCACTAACTCCAGTTGCAACAGAAATCATATAAGCACAGACAGGTTTCCACAACTCGTGCTTTTTTATTTTTCTTCGCAACAGCGTTAAGGGTTAGTCAAAGAAACGTAGAAATCAGCATCAGAAAATAATAAGGACATAATCCTCGGTCTCCACACATGCAGTAGTACCGGAAAAAATGCAGTGGAATGCTATTCCCAAAATACCGCTATGCTCCTAAAGGAAGCGCAACATATTTCACCCGTTACACCGTGTGTAACGTGTCTTTCGTAAAAGCCTGTGTAAAGTACATTAGTGTAGACACGGCTTATAGACAGGTGCGGCTTGTTTATGTTAAAAATAATAATATTTGTAAAATAAATCTTCACCTAGTGAAAGGCTGACACTCTCAGTACCAGGAAGGCCTCTGTAAAGATGACAAGAGCTACAAAAAAACTTTCTAAAATAGGATTAACATAAATGTGGTATTATAGATATGTTTTGTTCATAAACATTAACCGTATCTCTTGCCAAATTTCTATTTATACATTTTTAAAAGGAGAGGTTGAAACACAGAATGGTAATCACTTTTACACAAGCTATGGTGATAGATTAGTATATATGTGGGTAGGTATATACTGTATATGAGTTGCTATCTGTCAGGGATCCACCTGCCACGCCCCCTTTTGTGGCTTTCATGCCTCCACTCTCCCTGGAGCTCCAGGTTTAACCACGCACACATAGAGCTCGTTGTCACTCATGCCTCCGCTCTCTGTGGAGCTCCAGGCTTAACTACGCACTCCTGGAGCTCATCATCACTCCACCCTGCTTCTACATAAGCTTCTTACTCTCACTCCCTCCCTTGTTCATTATTAAATGTGTGGGTTCTATGTATGTGTTGGACTCTACGTGCAGTCTATGTTTTCGTGCTTCGGTTTTCACACAGGACTGTATTTTTCCGTTCCATTCGGACTCCACAATCCCGTCCCGGCTGCGCTTCTCCTCTCTGTGCATCTCGGGTCAGCTACGCTTCTCCCAAAGCGCACCTTGGACTCTCTCAACCGAAGGACTGCCGTGTGCGTGTGTGTGCACGTGTGTGTGTGCTCCTGTGTATCCCACTGAGCTATCTTGTCACCCTTGTGTATGCAGTCAATAGGCCTAATGAACCAACATGGCTTCTTTTCCTATACTTTAACACAATGTAACTCATATTAAAAGTAGGCCAAACAAGACTTTCAAAAAAGACCAAGAAATAAAGCAATCTTTTAAACAGGTCTCTTTAATTAACAAATAGATTTACAGTTTAATGTCACAAAGGAGACAAACTATTAGATTTCAAAAGAAAATTTTACCATGGCAACACCAGGATTTGAAACTACAATCTTGTGGGAACCTGCTGATTGGTAAACCAACACCTTACCCACTGAGCTATTTTGGCACCCTTGTGCAGGCAGTCAATAGGCCTAATGAACCAACATGGCTTTTTTCCTATCCTTCAACACCATATAACATATTAAAAGTAGGCCAAACAAGTCTTTCAAAAAAGACCAAAAAATAAGGCAATCTTTTAAACAGGTCTCTTTAATTAACAAATAGATGTACAGTTTAATGTCACAAAGGAGACAAACTATTAGATTTCCAAAAAAAAAGAAAAAATTTTACCTTGGCAACACCAGGATTTGAACCAACAACCTTGTGGGAACCTGCTGATTGGTAAACCAAAACCTTACCCACTGAGCTATCTTGGCATGCTTGTGCATGCAGTCACGAGGCCTAATGAACCAACATGGCTTCTTTTCCTATACTTCAACAACATATAACATCATAAAATCAGGCCAAACAAGTCTTTCAAAAAAGACAAAGAAATAAAGCTATCTATGAAACAGGTCTCTTTAATTAACATATAGATTTACAGTTTAATGTCACAAAGGAGACAAACTATTAGATTTAAAAAGAAAAAAGAAAAATTTTATCATGGGAAGACCTGGATTTGAACCTACAACCTTGTGGGAACCTGCTGATTGGTAAACCAACACCTTACCAACTGAGCTATCTTGGCACCCTTGTGCAAGCAGTCAATAGGCCTAATGAACCAACATGGCTTCTTTTCATATACTTCAACATTATATAACATATTAAAAGTAGGCCAAACAAGTCTTTCAAAAAAGACCAAAAAATAAAGCAATCTTTTAAACAGGTCTCTTTAATTAACAAATAGATTTACAGTTTAATGTCACAAAGGAGACAAACTATTAGATTTCAAAAGAAAATTTTACCATGGCAACACCAGGATTTGAAACTACAATCTTGTGGGAACCTGCTGATTGGTAAACCAACACCTTACCCACTGAGCTATTTTGGCACCCTTGTGCAGGCAGTCAATAGGCCTAATGAACCAACATGGCTTCTTTTCCTATCCTTCAACACCATATAACATATTAAAAGTAGGCCAAACAAGTCTTTCAAAAAAGACCAAAAAATAAGGCAATCTTTTAAACAGGTCTCTTTAATTAACAAATAGATGTACAGTTTAATGTCACAAAGGAGACAAACTATTAGATTTCCAAAAAAAAAGAAAAAATTTTACCTTGGCAACACCAGGATTTGAACCAACAACCTTGTGGGAACCTGCTGATTGGTAAACCAAAACCTTACCCACTGAGCTATCTTGGCATGCTTGTGCATGCAGTCACGAGGCCTAATGAACCAACATGGCTTCTTTTCCTATACTTTAACACAATGTAACTCATATTAAAAGTAGGCCAAACAAGTCTTTCAAAAGACAAAGAAATAAAGCTATCTATGAAACAGGTCTCTTTAATTAACAAATAGATTTACAGTTTAATGTCACAAAGTAGACAAACTATTAGATTTAAAAGAAAAAGAAAATTTTATCATGGGAAGACCTGGATTTGAACCTACAACCTTGTGGGAACCTGCTGATTGGTAAACCAACACCTTACCAACTGAGCTATCTTGGCACCCTTGTGCATGCAGTCAAAAGGCCTAATAACCAACATGGCTTCTTTTCCTATACTTCAACATTATATAACATATTAAAAGTAGGCCAAACAAGTCTTTCAAAAAAGACCAAAAAATAAGGCAATCTTTTAAACAGGTCTCTTTAATTAACATATAGATTAACAGTTTAATGTCACAAAGTAGACAAACTATTAGATTTCAAAAGAAAAAGAAAATTTTATCCTGGCACATGGCATGACACCTGGATTTGAACCTACAACCTTGCAGGAACCTGCTGATTAGTAAAACAACACTTTACCAACTGAGCTATCTTGGAACCCTTGCATGCAGTCAATAGGCCTAATGAACCAACATGGCTTCTTTTCCTATACTTCAACACCATATAACATATTAAAAGTAGGCCAAACAAGTATTTCAAAAAAGACCAAAAAATAAGGCAATCTTTTAAAAAGGTCTCTTTAATTAACAAATAGATTTACAGTTTAATGTCACAAAGGAGACAAACTATTAGGTTTCAAAAGAAAAATGAAAAATTTTACCATGGCGACAACAGGATTTGAACCAACAACTTTCTGAGAACCTACTGATTGGGAAGCCAACACCTTACCCACTGAGCTATCCTATGACCCATGTGCATGCAGTCAATAGGCCTAATGAACCAACATGGCTTATTTTCTTATACTTCAACACCATATAACACATTAAAAGGAGGCCAAACAAGTGTTTCAAAAAAGACCAAAAAATAAAGCAATCTTTTAAACAGGTCTCTTTAATTAACAAATAGATTTACAGTTTAATGTCACAAAGTAGACAAACTATTAGATTTCCAAAAAAAAGAAAAAAAATTATCATGGGGACATCAGGATTTGAATCCACAAACTGGTGGGAATCTGCTGATTGGTAAACCAGCACCTTACCCACTGAGCTATCTTGGCACCCTTGTGCATGCAGTCAATAGGCCTAATGAACCAACATGGCTTCTTTTCCTATACTTCAACAACATATAACATTTTAAAAGTAGGCCAAACAAGTCTTTCAAAAAAGACCAAAAAATAAAGCAATCTTTTAAACAGGTCTCTTTAATTAACAAATAGATTTACAGTTTAATGTCACAAAGGAGACAAACTATTAGATTTAAAAAAAAAAAAGAAATAATTTACCATGGCGACACCAGGATTGAACCTACAACCTTGTGGGAACCTGCTGCTTGGTAAACCAGCGCCTTACCCACTGAGCTATCCTGTCAGCCTTGTGCATGCAGTCAATAGGCCTAATGAACCAACATGGCTTCTTTTCCTATACTTCAACACCATATAACATTAAAATCAGGCCAAACAAGTCTTTCAAAAAGGCAAAGAAATAAAGCTATTAATTAAACATGTCTCTTGAATTAATAATTAGATTTATTTTAATGTCACAAAGTAGACAAACTATTAGATTTCCAAAAAAAAAAAAAATTTTACCTTGGCAACACCAGGATTTGAACCAACAACCTTGTGGGAACCTGCTGATTGGTAAACCAACACCTTACCCACTGAGCTATCTTGGCATGCTTGTGCATGCAGTCACGAGGCCTAATGAACCAACATGGCTTCTTTTCCTATACTTCAACAACATATAACATCATAAAATCAGGCCAAACAAGTCTTTCAAAAAAGACAAAGAAATAAAGCTATCTATGAAACAGGTCTCTTTAATTAACATATAGATTTACAGTTTAATGTCACAAAGGAGACAAACTATTAGATTTAAAAAGAAAAAGAAAAATTTTATCATGGGAAGACCTGGATTTGAACCTACAACCTTGTGGGAACCTGCTGATTGGTAAACCAACACCTTACCAACTGAGCTATCTTGGCACCCTTGTGCATGCAGTCAAAAGGCCTAATGAACCAACATGGCTTCTTTTCCTATACTTCAACATTATATAACATATTAAAAGTAGGCCAAACAAGTCTTTCAAAAAAGACCAAAAAATAAGGCAATCTTTTAAACAGGTCTCTTTAATTAACATATAGATTAACAGTTTAATGTCACAAAGGAGACAAACTATTAGATTTCAAAAGAAAAAAGAAAAATTTTATCCTGGCACATGGCATGACACCTGGATTTGAACCTACAACCTTGCAGGAACCTGCTGATTAGTAAAACAACACTTTACCAACTGAGCTATCTTGGAACCCTTGCACATGCAGTCAATAGGCCTAATAACCCAACATGGCTTCTTTTCCTATACTTCAACATTATATAACATATTAAAAGTAGGCCAAACAAGTCTTTCAAAAAAGACCAAAAAATAAGGCAATCTTTTAAAAAGGTCTCTTTAATTAACAAATAGATTTACAGTTTAATGTCACAAAGGAGACAAACTATTAGGTTTCAAAAGAAAAATGAAAAATTTTACCATGGCGACAACAGGATTTGAACCAACAACTTTCTGAGAACCTACTGATTGGGAAGCCAACACCTTACCCACTGAGCTATCCTATGACCCATGTGCATGCAGTCAATAGGCCTAATGAACCAACATGGCTTATTTTCTTATACTTCAACACCATATAACACATTAAAAGGAGGCCAAACAAGTCTTTCAAAAAAGACCAAAAAATAAAGCAATCTTTTAAACAGGTCTCTTTAATTAACAAATAGATTTACAGTTTAATGTCACAAAGGAGACAAACTATTAGATTCCAAAAAAAAAAAAAAATTATCATGGGGACATCAGGATTTGAATCCACAAACTGGTGGGAATCTGCTGATTGGTAAACCAGCACCTTACCCACTGAGCTATCTTAGCACCCTTGTGCATGCAGTCAAAAGGCCTAATGAACCATCATGGCTTCTTTTCCTATACTTCAACAACATATAACATTTTAAAAGTAGGCCAAACAAGTCTTTCAAAAAAGACCAAAAAATAAAGCAATCTTTTAAACAGGTCTCTTTAATTAACAAATAGATTTACAGTTTAATGTCACAAAGGAGACAAACTATTAGATTTAAAAAAAAAAAAGAAATAATTTACCATGGCGACACCAGGATTGGAACCTACAACCTTGTGGGAACCTGCTGCTTGGTAAACCAGCGCCTTACCCACTGAGCTATCCTGTCAGCCTTGTGCATGCAGTCAATAGGCCTAATGAACCAACATGGCTTCTTTTCCTATACTTCAACACCATATAACATTAAAATCAGGCCAAACAAGTCTTTCAAAAAAGGCAAAGAAATAAAGCTATTAATTAAACATGTCTCTTGAATTAATAATTAGATTTATTTTAATGTCACAAAGGAGACAAACTATTAGATTTCCAAAAAAAAAGAAAAATTTTACCTTGGCAACAACAGGATTGGAACCCACAACCTTGTGGGAACCTGCTGATTGGTAAACCAACACCTTACCAACTGAGCTACCTTAGCACCCTTGTGCATGCAGTCAATAGGCCTAATGAACCAACATGGCTTCTTTTCCTATATTTCAACACCATATAACATTAAAAGTAGGCCTATACTTCAACACCATGTAACTCATTAAAAGTAGGCCAAACAAGTCTTTTAAAAAAAGACAAACAAATGGCGACACCAGGGATTGAACCCACAACCTTGTGGGAACCTGCTGATTGATTAAAAAAACTCCTTACCCACTGAGCTATTTAGTCAACCTTGTGCATGCAGTCAATAGGCCTAATGAACCAACATGGCTTCTTTTCCTATACTTCAACACCACAGTGTGAGTTGAAATGAGGTAGTGTGAGTACAGATCTGGTAGTGTTAGTATGGATGGAGTACTGTCAGATCGGGTAGTGTGAGTGTGAGAAAAGATCGGGTAGTGTGAGTACAAATCGGGCAGTTTGAATACAGATCGCTTAGTGTGAGTACAGGAAGGATGTGGAAGGATGTGCTGCAAGTTAGAGCAATAAAGGATGGAGATAGAAATGTGTTGACTAACGAGGAGAGTGTGTTGAAAAGGTGAAGAGAATATTTTGAGCAGCTGATTTAGTTTAGGTTTAAGTTTATAGGACTGTGGTGAGACCTGAGATGTTGTATGGTTTTGAGACAGCGGCATTGAGTAAAAGACTGGAGGTGGAGCTGGAGGTAGCAGAGCTGAAAATGTTGAGGTTTTCATTGGGAGTGATGAGGATGGACAGAATTAGAAATTAGTTTGGAGACAAGGTAAGGGGGGCATGATTGAGATGGTTTGGACATGTGAAGAGGAGGGATATATATATATATATATTACACACAAATCCATGACAACTGTTATTTGTTTAGTAGCTTCTTAACTATAGAAACCAAGAACAACATATTACAGTCAGTACATTTATTACAAGAATCTCTTTGGCAGTACAGTGCAGGACATTATAACACTTAACAATGAGACAGGATTGCATATTAAGATGCATGTTAAAGTTACAATATAATGATGTGAAAGAAAGGGGGGAAATGGAGAAAAAATTAAAGCCACACAAAACCTGAATTTTAAGATTGAATGCTAATATATTGCATTTTGCTGCTACAAAAAGTATATGATGGACATGGAAGATTTTGTTTTATAATGTGATGAAGGATATAACAAATTGTGGGGGGCGGGGGGCATTAATTCCCCCAATTGCTTGCTTTGACGAGTAATGGACAAGTCCCCAAGTGTTATGGTTTACAGAATTGAGAAACATCGTAATGCAAAATTACACAATTTTTTTTTGGTTTGAAAGCCTTAAATTAAATGCTCTCTAATTTATTTGTCAGCTCATTTTGAAATAAAAACACACAATGATAACATTAAGTTGAACCGAAAATTATGAAACTATGATGCATCAACACACTAATGTAAAGAGTAATGTACATATTGGTTGATATGCAATGTAGTAAAAGATAGTACCCAAATTAACTAAACAAATTTCAATTTACGCCTAATGAGACTTACCACAGGGTTTAATTTGAGAAAGCAATACTAAACCCTTTATAAGTAGTGCGCTACACAAGCAAAAAGAAAGACACGAACACGACTGTGTACTGTGGAAGTACAGTGCAAAACATGCAAGGAAACTTCATTACACAGTTTTGGGTATTTCGGAACACACCTGATTGTCAAAGATGGATTTTTGAGCAAAGACTGCTCTATCAAAGAAACTGCTAAACATTACTCTGGCTTCAGCTGTCTAAAGCTAAAGTTCTGCACAAATGCCTTTAGTGTTTGTTTGTTTGTTTTGTTTTTTAGTTTAAGACTGCAAACAGTAAATCAGGCCCATGAACACAATCAGCTTTCCTAACATAAAATTCCAAATATTAAATCAATATCAGATACTTCTTTTTAAAATCCAGTCAACATATGATGCTCCGCTGCTTACGGACTCAATCTTTTAATAACCTAATCCCCTTTTAAATATCTGCTGCTACAGACACAGAAGAGAGTCCACAGTGGCCTGGTACAGTGTGCATGGGTACAATTTTATATAAAAACAAAAAAAAACAAAAAATAATTTTACAGCACAGAAAACATTAAAACACTGACCCCTTCTGAATTACTTCTTAAACACAATTTGTAAACAATATGTAAAAAACTTTCAATAACAATTGTGAGAAAGTTTCAGACACACAATTCCTATCATGAGGGGGGAAAAAAAAGAAAAGAAGAAAGACACCCATGAGAAAACCTGCTAACTAGAATTGTAGTCAATACCTTTGGAAATATTATCGAGTCATATCTAAATATAAAAACAATTAATTTATCTTAGAACATGCACCATTTCCCAATCTACCAATACTTGAAAATCACACATAGTGTGTGCTGAAGTATAAAGTGCAACAATGTACAAAGGGGGAAAAATAGTTAGAGATAAAATCAGCATTTAAATGCTGGTTTTATCCCCTTTTTGATGATGTATTTTTTTAAAAGTAACACATCAAGGACCCTTTGAGAAAACTAACAAAAATTGTTTACTTCAACCAAAACAATCCTCCACAATGTTAGTTATAAACCAAATTAAGCCAAGTCCGAAATACACTGAACTGAAGTGCACACATTTTAGCTTAACCTGGCAAAAAGGGGGCACATGATATGCACACATAAAAATGAAATTAAATTTCTGTCTCAGTAACCTCTTTTATAAAATTTAATTTGTACTCCATAGAAAACCAGAGGTGTTATTCTTTGGTAAAATCCTCATACGTATAAGCAAGCTTTAACCAGCCACTTCTTGTGCATGTTTTCTTGATAAGGCATAAAAGAACATGGGAGAAAGTCTTCAATCCCTCATCTATATTAAAGACACTTGTTTTGGGATGAACTCAAACATGAGAAGTGCTCAGAGGCTGTGCTTTGGCTCAGTGGTGTTGGCACCGAAGGAGGAGGAACAGAGATAAGAGACACCAGGCTGGATCTGGCATCAAACTCCAGCCTCAAAAACAGCAAAAAAAAAAAAAAAATTTTTTGAAAAAGCCAAGAGCATCATAGTAAGACAATACAGGTCAAAGTCCCATTCAAAGGAGTAAATGTCTCTGAACTCACACAGTCCATGCAAACTCGTCCATTTCCTCTGGCTCTGAGTGAGAAAAATTAAAAATAATTTAGAAATAGAGGTGACTGTGAAAAGCGAAGGATGGGTCAAGGCTGCCAGGGCTTTCTGTCTTTGCCGCGCGAATCAGTAATGTGTTTATAGTGACACTTTTCCCCAAAATGACAGCCAGTGGTCCGCCAGAAATAGCACTCGTCTCCATTTACAGGGCCCCTGCGCCTTGCTCTGGAGAACACACATACAGACAAATGTAATATTTGCAAAATGATGACCATTCTTGACACACATCCCAAATACATTAGAATAAAACTCATTACCCAGCAGTCCCAGCGGTCTGTGATGCAGCAGCAACAGGAAATGGCTTTAGGATGCGTCTGTCTGGATATCTGACTACTAACCGAGTCTTTTCTATCAAATGGCCCTGTTAAGTGTAAAATGAAATTTCAATAACACCCAAATATCATTTAAATAGTTAATCATGTCAATGACTTTCAGAAATCATGCAGAGAGGCTGCATATGCAACATTGTGGATAATGGCAGTATTCCTTCAGTGACTCTGTTCACTGTCCAAAAGCAAGACTAGACAATCTCTCTGGATAAGAGGGATCTCATTAGACTCTACCCAATTACAGGGACACTAGCCAATCAGAGCCATCTGTGCGGTCATGACTGTGGGAAAGGGCAGATAATAGTTGTCTCAGAGTGTACTACATGGCTCTGTGAAACAGCATGTTTAGTTAGAAAGGCTACGGTTTTATGTGCCTGAGGTGTATTGTGATAGATAGATAGATAGATGATAGATAGATAGATAGATAGATAGATAGATAGATAGATAGATAGATAGATAGATAGATAGATAGATAGATAGATAGATAGATAGATAGATAGAATAGACAATACTAGATAATTGTGAAAATTGTCTGGTGACCAATTTAGAGAGGTGACCATATGAGAGACAAAATATCTATTCAGATAGCATGAAAATGTTTACAGTGCTTCATTCAACTCGTCAGTAATAGTATGAATACTCATGAGAGAACTTGCATTGAGCTTTTCCATTGCCCGTGCAGCCATGCTGGCATTCTTGAAGTTTACAAAGGCACAGAAACGCTCGTGCAGCACTCGGATGCTATCAATTTCTCCATGGCTGGAAAAACAAGCAGACAGTGACTCAACACAAGAGGATGATGGAAAATAAACAAGTGTAATACAGCAAAGCTGAAGAGTCTTGGGGCTCCAGTCTTACTTTTTGAAAAGGTCCCACAGGTGCTTCTCCGTCAGATCTGTGGTTACGTTACCCACCCAGAGAGAAGGGCACGGACTTCTGAGATGGAGGGAGAGAAAAAGAGATAATGAGCAAACCCATGAGACACATGCAATATGCATGCAATAAAGCAAAGTATATGCAACATTGCAGGCAGCTGTTTTCACTAACCCTGGCTGAAGGAGTGTCGGGTCACTGTTTGCTGCTGTGGAAATAATTTTTTCAGATGATTAACATTTTACCCCTTTTCATCATTATCCATTTCTTTGCTGGAAACCACATTTCTGTGAATCTAGAGCAATACTGCCCTCACGTGGCTCAAAGAGTAACTGCACCATCTGCATCATTCAATAATTTATGCAGTCTCATGTACTACCATACCTCTAGCAGCCAGGACAGCCTGTACTGTGCTGTACTTCTCAAGCAGAAGTATACTCTGCTCCTCTTCATATCCAAGATCCTGTAGAACAAAGGCAGAAAATATTTTTTTTTATCTTTCACAGTAATTTGCACCTATTCACATAATTTACAGAAGTAATTTTAGCTGTTTCTCTTATGCTCATAAGCACCAATTGTATTGTAAAAAAAAAAAAACAACAGAATGGACTCGTCCACAAACCATTAACTGCAGCACTTTGCAGGAGAAATGGTCATTAGCTGCCTCATCACAGTCCTTATCCAGCTTTAGGACATGCTCCATAGCTTTTTCAGCCTCACTGTACCTCTAATATACGAGTACACAGCATAAAAACGATGCTAACTAATAATAATAAATAATCATGATTTGGATCATTAGGACAATAACGGTCTTACCTTAAGGCCCATGAGGGCACTTCCCTTGCGGTAGTAGCCTTTAGGCCAATCAGGAGCCATTTGAATAGATTTTTCAGCATCAACAAGTGCTAGAGAGTACTGGTCCAGACAGTAATAACAGTATGAGCGATTCCCAAAAAACCTGCAGTAGCACAGGGACGAACAAAAGGGCACAGTTTAATATCAGTGAAGTTAAATGGCATGAATTTATTGTTTGTTGGATAGAGCGCTGTACCTGTAGTCCTTGGGGTCACATTTGATAGCTTCTGTAAACATATTAACAGCCTCACTGTACTGTCCTTGATTTACCAGCCTGATCCCATCCTCTGCAATGGAGAGAAAGAAAACCTCCAAGCCTCAGCATAAGAACCAAATTGCCAGAGAAACACACATCAGGATTTTCACTGCATGGGTTTTCCACATGGCCACTTAACCTGCTTTTCATTTCTAGTCTTTTATTGTATTTGTTTAGTGCATATAACCTGTGTATATGATCATTAAATATCAATATATATCTGTACTAATGATGTAAGCACCAAGAAATTCCCATTACCACACATAGTTCACTAATGTAACACATTTTCAAGTATCAGAATGTAACAAAATCAAATCCTTGTTATATTACCAGGGATACGGGGCGACATTCTAAACACACAGTTGCCCCAGAATGTTCATAACAGAGTACAGCTATAATAATTAGTCGGAAATCATATGCAGCATTTAATCCAATTTTCACCACGAGATAAATTAAATGGTAGTGAAATAAATGGTGAAATAAATGGTAGTGATAAAAGTCTAGTTTTGTATATCTAAGTCTAGTTTTTTTATAATCATGAGCACCCATGTTAATAAACAAACCAGTTTAAACACTATAAATGTGTGTACAAGAGTGCACGTTTGTAAAACATACCCGTCAGTAAGGCACTTCTTTTAGTCACAGACTCAGATCCACTGACCTAAAAGGAAAATCAGCAGCCTGATTAGGAGATGAAGGGCAGTATGCAAAATGATAGAGAAGTTTTTAAAAGAATGCTATAACCAGAGTGCAGAAAGCAGCCAACATGTGCTGTGCTTGTCCTGACAATTAGAAGTAATCACAGTAACTCTTGGTTAAAAGAGGTAGCAAGGCAGCATTATATTGCAGGTTTTGACAAGTTTAAAGTACTAATATTTTTTTTTTCATGTGAGGAAAGTGGGGTTTATAGCTTAGAGAACTGAAAAACATTCATTGCCACTATGTGTTCCTGAGCACGGGAAACCTTTACTAAAGGACGTCGTAAAACAGCAATGAAAGTCAATCTGCAAGTCAAGCAACAGATCCTGTGCTGTGACCTTTAATCCCATTGTGGTATTTATGTCTTGACTGATTACAGATTATGGCACAACGTGAGGTACAATAAAAAGATGCAACTGTCTCAATATCCATTGTAGGAATTACAGCTTCCTTTTGTGCTTCTTTAAAAGTATTAATATGGTTAATACTGCAATGTCACACTCACCTCTCTGATTCTGGCCTCGTTTTCTTTGTTCTCTTTAGATTTATGGCCTGCTTTGCTCTTGGCTTTGGGCCTGATGTGACTAACAGCATTGGCAACAAAAGCACTGCTAACATCCCATTCTGGCTCCTGAATTTAAGAAATTGAAAGGATCAAGTATTATAAAGGCTTGTTGTACCACTTTGTAGTCTGAGAAATTTCCAAAGAATAATCATTGAACAGCCTCACAGAGCTGATTTGATCGCCTATGAAGTGTGACATGTACAGCACCTCCTCACAGGAGACAGCTGACTGAGGATGGTTTCCTTTGTTTCCCAGTGCCATTGGTGGTGTGGGCCATTCTTCCTGCATCACTTTTCCTTTCAATTCCATCTGCTGCTCCTCAATTTGCTCCCATCAACCTCAGAGCCACTATCATCCAGCTCCGAGTCAATACCTGTATGCCCTTCCTGAGAAAAATTAAGTAACACAATGGTAATTTAAGCCATTTCAGACTATATAAGGAATATAAAAGTGGCAAAATTGCTGCATACCTGTACAGCGCCCTCATCAATTTTACTGCGCTCAAGTTTCTTTCGCTCTTTTTGACGCTAAAGAGAAAATGAAAAAGACCTTGATATTTCTCATCCCTTAATAAGGAAACATGATCAAGTGTCTTTTGAAAATAAAACTTCTGATATTGTAATTTTTAGAGGATGTGTGTATAAACTTTCAGCTAACCTTCCTTTTGGCTCTTCGCCTTTCAGCCCTCCTTCTGCCTTTCTCTTTTTCACTGAGACCTTCCTCTTCATTTAATATATTCTGAAGGACAAGCAAACACACAAACACGTTTACTTTTCGTTTGCATAAAACTAAATCACCTTGTCCACCCGCAGAAAACTGTGCTCATCAAAGAAAAACAGCATTTCCTGCACCTGAGAGAGTACATCCTGATTGTGGTCAGAAGCAGCCCCCATTTCCATCTTCTCTGGCATCTGTTGACTGGAGCCTG
Organism: Silurus meridionalis; assembly: GCF_014805685.1. Taxonomy (NCBI): domain Eukaryota; kingdom Metazoa; phylum Chordata; class Actinopteri; order Siluriformes; family Siluridae; genus Silurus; species Silurus meridionalis. The sequence continues at coordinate 18,007,567 of NC_060885.1, forward strand.
CGGAGGAGTTGCAGAAGAAATTCTTAGCATTTTTAAACATTCGAACATTAGTCCAGCTCTAGCCAACAATGACAGCTGTAAGCCATCTCCAAGAAAATACTGTTGTGGGTTTGAATAGAGAGCTGTAATGTTGAGTCATGTGACAAAAGAAGGGAAGGATATCCACTTTCACAAAAGCAGAAGTGGAAACAAGGTTGAAAATATTTGTTGTGGAGTTTGTCATTATGTTCAATATAGAATGTTCTGTCATTTTTCATTTATTTTTTTAGAGCACTCTAGAACAAAAGTCTAGTATATATGCACTCTGTAGACTATCACAGTCTACAGAAAGGATTAGACTCAAACTATAGCTCGAAATTTGTGTTTCGGGGATGAGCATGAAGCCATTTCTGCTCATAGATGTGATGAAAATCAAGTCTGAATACAAGCGTTGGCAGTGGCGATGTTCAGGAGGATTGGAAACAACTAAATCAATTTGCATTTGATGACAATGCAAGAAAAACTACATTTAAAAAGACAATGCAATTTGGCACTAAAATAAACAGATTCATCGTTAGCTTTTGGATAGCGGATGGGTGCGTGCTTTACATTATATTTGTTAAAAGCTTACCAAAGTCCTGAAAACTCCCTTAGTGAGTCATCCGAAAACTAAAGTCCCTTCCATAACAATTGTTAACTTATTTGCCTTGTTTCCCCATCCTCTGTATTTTTTTCTTGGCAATACAATTTTGGCTTTACATAGAATAAAGAGATAATTGCCTGCTCCATTAAATAAGGTTTAGTCATACAAGTTGGCCTAGCTTCAGTGACCACAATTTTTTTTTTTAAATGATTCATTAGACTGGTATTGAGCATAACACCAACACTTCATTTATTACAAATACAATCTGAAACCATTCCCTGAAACACATCAAAAATATAACTTTTAACAAAGCTGTAATAAAACAGCAAACTGCCCAAATTGCCAACAGAAACAACAAATTATCAAACACTTTGTTACAAAACTGAACTGCATGCTGGTAAGTATGGCTGTGAGCTTATTCATCTGGAATGCATCTTTAACTTGATCTTTAACCAGAATTCCAAGATCTTTCGTACTTGAAACAGCAGCATTACACGCACTGTTCGACACACAATGCATGTGGCAAACAACAAGACAGTATCCAAAAGGTCACATGATTATTTTAAGGAAAGCATACCAAAGTTCTTCTGGCATGAGCTAAAATGGCTGCAAACCTCAAAGTTTTGCAAGAAGAACTTTCAAAACATTTCTGTACAAAATGAAAGAAAATGAAAGATATTTGAAATGGCCACATACAAAACCACAAGTAGACAAAAACAGTCAAATAATATTACACTGTGATTCAAATTACCAAGTAAAGCAGTAGTTTTTAACCTGTGCACAAAAAAAAATTTATATATATTTGTGTGTGTGTCTCTCTCTCTCTGGTTGTAAATACGTTTTTGGATCCTGTGATCTCCCTTTAGTGAATATGCTCCTAACTCTGACTGAAGGATTGAACCAGACGGAATCAGTGAGGAAAGGCTATCTGAATGCCGCTGAGAGTTTGCTCAGGGTTTTGCTTTGTTTTCACCTCTTTTTAAAGACTGACACAGCAGGTGAAACTTGTGATCTTAGCAGCGGTATGCTGTACATTGTAATGCTTCAGTCCACCTCTCACTGGCCATCAGCATCACAACTGTAGCCAAAGCTGTTTGTCTTAAGCTAATACTCCAGTAATATCTATTCATTTGTACGTGTCTCACTTCCTTTTATCTGCTCAGCACCACAACTGAACATGAAGAAAATAGAAAGCATACTTTTCCAGCATCCTTCTACCCCCAGTCAGTGACAGTGTCCCTGAGCACAACGCAGGCTCTGTGAAAACATAGTTTGCCTAGGCTGTTATGGTAGAATTCAAGTGGCCTCAAAAACCAAATTTAAGAAAGAGCACAAGTAAAACTTGAACACAAAAGATCATTCCCTTAACATGGAAGCAGTTAAAAAAAATCTATTTAAAAAGATATTTAACCTGGAACCAGTTCATAATCATTCGCTAGTTGAAAAATAAATAATTACTTTTTTTTTTTTAAAGATAAAGACTTCTTACAGCTGCTTTCACATGTGTGATAACAGTAACTACCTTTCATACATCAAAGAATAATGTGCATGAACTACTACTTTGTCAAATTGTCTTACAAAATTTTTTCATAGTCATTTTTTGACATGCCATGTATGCCTTGCTGTCACTTCACTAATAAAAAACGAGAATAGATTATATGAGAAATCCTCCCCTTTTTGACTTAAGGTTTGTAACCTTATAGCCAAGTATGTGCTCACATGAGCTGCCACCCGTTAAATTAATTACAAAAATGCATGTGATTGGATAAACCACAACAAAGGATAGATTACAGTCTACTGAGCTATAGTCTATTGTAGACGTGCTCTCAGACTCCTGAATTCCAACGGTTTCTTTTCACACAATGAATTTCTAAGGTATTATATAAACAATTGTGGTTGCTAGGCCTTGGTCATTAGCTGTGTAGTCTGGCTGGTGTCTGTGCCCCTAGTTGATAACGACATAGAATTTAATTACATTTTTGGAAAATAAACAGTTAAAAGTTTTATGATTATATATGATCAAAAAAGACACAAGCCAGATGCCATAGGTGGGCAACGTGACAAATACAGTTCATTTCACTAATGCGGACACCCTAAGAAAATGTGAGCGAAGAAGTTTATGTAAATTTGTCTTTATTGTTTAACCTTTTGTAAAAAAATAAAAAAAATCAATAGATAAATAATAAAAAAAATAACAAAAAAGTTACATTTGTGTTGCACAATTATTGTCATTCTTTCATGAAATACTTTGTGCTACACTCTTTTGTAGGGTTACAGCTCTGAGTCTGCAATAATAATAAAAATGTTGGAGAATACAAGGGACAGGATCCGAGACCATTCCTCTACAAAGAATCTCTCCAGATCCTTCAAATTTGTGGGTCCACAGTGGTAAGCTCTCCTCTTTAGTTCACCACACAAATCTTACATGGGGTTTAAGTCAGAGGACTAGAATGGATATGGCTGGACCTTGATTTTGTGGTCAAGAAACCATTTTTGTTTTAATGCATGTATTGGATCATTGTCCTGTTGTAATATGCAATCATGGAGCATTTTAAGCTTTCTGGCAAAAACAGTCCGGTGTTCATTTAATATCGGTTGATATTTGAGTCCATGACGCTGTTCTGCATGCGCCAAACACACCTCTGGCGTTTATTACTAAAAAGACTATTTTGTTTTCATCTGACCATAGAACCTGATCCCATTTGATGTTCCTGTAATGTCTGGTAATCTGAAGACGGTGGAGTTTGTTTTGTTTGAGATTAAAAGCTTTTTTCTTGAAACACTTCCAAACAACTCCTGTTGATGTGGGTGATGTCAGATAGTACTTCTGGAGACTTTCTGACCCCAAATGCAACAACTCCAATTCTCCAGCTGTGATCCTTGGAGATTTTTTTTGGCCATCCGAACCATCCTAGTCATAGTGTGAGGAGACAATAAAGACGTGTCCTCTCTGAGGTCGATTTATAAAACATCAAGCTGACGAGAATTCTTAATTATTGCAATGATGGTAGAAATGGTAGCCTACAGCCTATACTTAATGTTTTGCAATTTCTCATAGCCACTTTCCACTTTGTGAAGCTCAACAACCTTTTTCCAACATATCACAGCTATATTCCTTGGTCCTATTTATTATTTTGTATGACTAAGAGAGTTTGGCTTATGCATTACACCCTAATTAGACACCTGTGAAACAGGACGCGATGATTACACAATTTTTTGTTCTCCTTCATCTAGGTGCATAAAAATTATTAATATCTTACTGGAAAATACTGGAATTTTTTTTTTTTTTTTTTTTTTTAATAAAACTGTTTGTTTTGTTTTAATATCCATGAAAGCAGAATGTTTTTGGGATTTCTTTTTTAAACAAAGCATCACAAAGATTGAACAATAAAGAGCAGTTTCATAGCATTCTTTACTCATATTTTTCAAGGGTGCCAATAATAGTAAAGGGCACTCATCACTTTATGTATCCATACACTTTATGGATACATGACAGGTTTGTTAAGCACATGCCAGCCAAAAAATAGTGTTGCACTCTTTCTGTAATATATCAGAAAACCTTTTACCCAGAAATAATTCACACATGCTTTTAACTGTTGGTAACCAGCAGTTGTTAGCTGTTGGTTGCCTATTTATTTTAATCAGGCAAACAACTACAGGAAGTGAACTGTAAACATTTTGTATAAGATTAACGCATGATATACTTTACCATTGTTTACACGTTATTTTGTGGCGAAAAAAGTTCAGGGGAAATACATCGCTGTGGCGTTAATATTATTGATTTGCTTTTAAATAAGAAATAACGACTATATTTCACTTTTATTGAATTTCCAAACAGTGGTCAATGTTTCTTTTTATTTCAAAACATGATCTTGGAAATACTATTGCCAGAGTATAAAGAGGATGGATCTTCCTATAAATCAGTGTGCTCTCAGTCTGGGAGCCAGTGAACCCCAGTGGTCTTTATTTATGTTTTTGTTTCATTTCTAACCCATTTTTGATGTCTTACAATTATAATAATCTTCAAACGGACCATTAAAGCTGAATAGGTTTAACCCAAAACTCATTTCACCAATGACGGGTAAGCATATAAATAATATCAACTTGAACCTGATCATGTTTATGAAAATTTCTCTGTGGCGCGCATAAATATGCAAAAAAACAAACAAACAAACAAAACCTTGTGCACGTTTAAATAATGAGTAAGGCTTTAGGATGTGTTTTTATAGAGATGCTTGACCTACATAGCTTACACCAAAATTCAATTCCACTGTCTAAAAAACTATATTCATGTATTTGATTTTAATATCTATAACATTAAGAGACGTGAAATGACTTTACAGCGCTAAAGACACCTGGAGAGCCACTGAGTGAATGTGACCCAAAGCTACGCGTGTAGTAAGTAGCAAGTACAATGTAAATTGAGCTCCAGGTCATTTGTTTGTTTATTTGTTTGCGTTAAATGGAAAAATTCCGTCTTACATTGGCACCAGAAACTGTTTGGTGGAGATTTAAAGCGGTCAGACAGACGCCGAAGTTGCTCGTCATCCGTCCGTCGCGTCAGTGTTACTTTAGGGGAATTCATTGATCTGTCGCGTGGCGTGTAACTCAACCGCACCGTACACACACACACACACACACACACACCATCCAGTGCCTAGCGCGTCTCCAGCAGCTGCTACAGGCTCCTCCATCTAGCATTACAACGCAGCACATCCACACAACACGGCGGAAACCAACCGCCAACTCGGCGTCCATGAAAACTGGCAGCTTTGCTTTCGGTTCTCTACCAGCGAGAGAGCTTCATCGTGCTTTACAGTAGAAACAGGACAGAAGGAATATACAGTAACAGTAAGCGCTACATGAGCCTTGAGCACAGCGGGGGGAAAAGAAGTTTGGCGAAGTTTAGTGAAAAGTTCCCGCAGGCGGGAGACTTACCACTCCCCATCCCGAGCAACCGGCAAAAGTTGAACTTCATTAGCGCAACCATCCAACATAATTCACTGAAATGAACCTATTTGTGCGTACATCCGACTGTAGCTAAGAGCTTCGAAACAAGCTTTACAAGACTACACGAAAACTTCTACAGGCGGTAATGGCTTTGCTTCCTGAGCATTGGTACACTTTAGCCCGGCTGCAGGCTCCGCCCATTGTGCGCCTTAAAGGGATCGACCGTGCGCGCGTGTGCGTTTAAAGGAAAGGTTTGGCCGAAAATGTTCTGGCCAAATACAGCCTTTAAAATAAATAATAATAAAAAATAAATAGTAAAAAATTGTCAAAATTTTTAATTAAATAATACAAATAAACTATATACAAACTTGATTTGCCTTTTTAATGACTGAAATTAAGTTTACTAGTTTAGACATTTTGATGCCCAAAATAAAAACAAAATGTTTTTTGGATTTTTTTACATAAAAAGAATCCAGATTTGCAAAGATCAAATATTTGCTAAAAATGTTATGACATTGACATTTTGGAAGTAGCTAATTAAAAGAAGCATAGTTTCATTGGCGTTGGGCATGAATTTGCAGTTCAAAACAAATTTTCTGAGATTTGGGAAGTATAATTAGACTGAACAGATATACTTAAACAAAACCTCTACCCTTAAACAAATTAAATGTTTATGTTAAAATATTACTGTTGTGCTCTCCAATTCCGATTTGATACTGAATTTGTCCGAATTAGAATTTGTTTGATGCTGTATTTTGTTATTCCCTTTAAAGTGAGATCCGTCCTGAAATTGTCAAAACAATAACCTACAGTTTTCTCTGAGTTATGGCAGATGCTCAGCCTATCAAGTTACAGATCTGTGAGATGATGTGGCATGATAGTGGGTTAATCTTCAGAATGTTTTCTAGTTTGTCTAAAGGACTACAGTGCTGCAGCATCTGTCTTTTTAGGTAAAGATGATGTGAGATCTATGCATATACAGTACACAATTTAAGCTGTATGAAACATTTTGTAAAACACATTCTTTCAGGTTAAATGTAAACAATTATATTCACACCGCCTTCAAATAGCTCTCTTTATTATTTGAATTGGCATCAAGCTTATTATGTATCAATTTCAATGTTATTCAAAAATGAGTAGCTTAAGTGAAAAGAAAATCACTTACAGTAATCAATGCATGAACTGGCTGCATGGCTATAGATGTCTTTACACAGACATCTACAATTGTATGTTATTTACATGTCACATTGCAGGAAATTTGCAGGAGGTACAATTGTTATAAAAGTCTTGGATATCTAGCTAATCAAAATATCCTTAACATTCCCATTTAGTCTGTTTCAAACATATGATATTTACTGATTTGCCAAACAAGTTGTCATTTTCTAATGAATACAATTTATTGCCATACATATATCTTGTAAATTTTCATTATTAGTCTACATAGTGTAGAATTTAGAACCTATGTTAGTAGATCACATGGGGTGGCAAAAGATAACTAAATTCTGAGAAGAAAAAAAAAAAAACAAGAAAACACTGCAGCACAAGAGAAATTCTTTAAAGATTATGTTGTTCATTTCAGAACATTCTTCCATTATTATTTATTTTTAATTCATCCAATGTAGAGATCGCTCTTTTTGGAGTCTATTTCTCATATATTTCTCTAATTCTTTATAAATGAACACTGTCTTTAGACGTTTTGGAGTGCTTGTGCAATTTAATACATACAGTTCTGGGTAAGCTGAGCTTGAACAGTCAACATTAGCAACAACAGATCATGTACTATGACAAAATGCTGGCATCATTGTATGCTTTAGTCTGTTTAAAATGTGGTGAGGAACTCCATGTGTGTCAAACCCAGCTGACATCTCATTAGTGTTTAAAGTCAGCCAGGACAGTCAAGGCAGCATTGCAGCCAGCAGCTCCCATCACACCCCCACCTACACAAAACAAACATTGCACAATGTGGATTATATAATAACAGTTGATGAACAGTGAGACTAATTGAAATATCTTCTTGGTATTTAAACTGTATTCTTTAAAACCAATTAAGGTGATATTTAAAACTGAATCATTTCAGATATTTGGTTACTGACCGGGATGGCTGCCACTGCCACACAGGTACAAGCCTTTGACTGGCGTGCGGTAGTGTGCAATCGAGGGCAAAGGTCTTGCTATGTAAAGCTGATCCAATGACATTGCACCGTGGAAAATATTCTGGGGTAAAAATAATAAGAGAAAACAAATATATTTGTTTAAGCACAGCACAATATTAAAATATGGTAAGAACTTTGAACGAAGCAAAACATTTTAATCTTGTCAATCACAATCTTGTTCATCTTGTAAAATGAAAATACCCCTCCAGTGAGACCGAATTCCCTCTCCAGATCAGGAGGAGCCAAAATATCTTTCCCGACTATTGACTGCTTAAATCCAGGTGCATAGCATTCAACACAATCAAACACTGAATAAGGAATAAAAGATCAACCCAAGTCAAAATTGTATACACATAAATGTACAGCAAGTTTTGCAGTATGTAGTTTGTAACAAAGTGTCAATGACCTGAAAACTAGAGTCTAACCTGTATTTGCATATTTCTCCCTGTCCTCATTTGTCCATACTCTTCCCCCTTCCAGCAAGTAAGGTGTAAACTGTGTGAAAAAAGACACCACGTGACAGCCAGGTGGGGCGAGAGTGGGGTCCAGCACAGATGGCATTGTCATCTCTATCATAGGTCTAACATAAAATAAGTACCTCATATAATAACTTTACATAAGATATTAAATATAACATAAAATGATCTGACTGATTAATTACCGTAACAGCAATGGTAACATCCACAATCATCCACAAAATCAAACTATCACAACATCCTTAACATCACAAACATATACATAAATCTCATGTCCAGTCAGAAACATCAATTTCATCACTAATCATGCATCGATTTTATCGAGAATGTGTGTTATGTCATTCTTAATCACAGTATGCTGAAGAAAAAAAACGTATATGAATAACTCTGGTTACTGGAAACTACAGTACAATTGGCTGTAAAGCATGTTTCTCAATATTGCAGGAACACTGCAGTTGGAGTTTAGTTATGTCTGGCATCTGATTTGCATATGTGAGAGAGAGTTTGCGTGTGTGTGTGTGTGTGTGTGTGTGTGTGTGTGTGTGTGTGTGTGTGTGTGTGTGTGTGTGTGTGTTTTCATATTATCAGTCATTGTTGTGTTACCTATAGCCACAGATTTTTGTCAAGGCCAAGGCTTAATGAAAGGCATCATTTCAAATGGAAATCTTGTCTTATGTTTGAGTTGCAAAGCTCAGGCTTTGTTCCGTACAGCAGTGAACAAAACGCAGAGTGATTCTGGCTCAAAAGTGACTAAATTTATCTGATTCTTTTTTACAAAGGAAACACATTAACTGCAATTATTAAAACATCTGATGGCATAGCAAGTGTACAGAAAACTGTCATTGGAGGCTTTCATTAAAGTTGTGGTTACCGTGGTTGAGGTTGTGCTATGCAAGGCAGCTGTAACATGCAAATACTAAGGTGTGTATGCATCATGCAAATAAGGAAATGGACAAGAGAGATTTCATTTACCGATTGAGATTTTAAGGCATTCGCCGGGTAATTTTTAATCCAACCCAGCTAAACTCTAAATATTCTATAATTACATTTTTTATCATTTAAATCTAGTGCTATCATGCTCTGATTTGTCAACCTTGACGATGGGCGTCCTTGTTGGCCCTCACTATAGGCTGCCTCTAATTTCTCCACACTCTCACAGTTCAGGTGAATAGAACACTGATGATGTGGCCTTGGCTTTCCATCAGCTGCATTAGGGGCAGCCAAGAAATTTGGCAGTTTGTCCACAGCCACTAAAAATGTACAAAAAATATGACAGACAAACGTGCTGTAACTTAATAGGTTGCTTTAAATTCTTCTGATGTTGACAGATAATGTTAGACAAAACTTGTATTATGAGAGCCACTTTGAACCAGGATAAACCTACCATTAATTTTAGTCACAGGAGAGGTATAATCAATCTGATCCACAGCAGTAATAAACTTCTGAGAGAGTACATCCTATAAGGAGACAAAGATCATACTTTTGTCATGTTTGTTCAATTTTAGTGAAACTAGCGAAACTAGCAGCATTAAATAAAATCTTTACCTGTGGTGTAAGATGTTTAAAGGTAACATAGGGAGTAGCATTGGACAAAACCACTTTACTGTGAACTTCAGTACCATCTTTCAGGACAACACCATTGGCAATATGACCTGATCCAATCAGTACTTTACTAACCTCCTAAAATACAAAGGCAGTACCAAATCTCAGTCAACAAACTGATTATGCAGCACTTAAATTGGAGCACAGAGAGGAATAGGCACCCTTACCTTTTCAGTAAATATATCTGCCCCAAGAGAACGTGCAGAATTAGCAATGGCCTTGGAGACACCACCCATGCCCCCTTCCACATAACCCCAGGCCCCAATTTCCTTTTCCAGCTCACCCATTATGTGGTGTAAGAGGACATACCTGAATTACATAGTACATTAGAAGAAAGCAAACAAACCATAAAGCAGAAAGTAGATGGCTCTTAAGCAGCATACTCCTACCCACTACCCGGGTTGTTAGGGCTTGTATTAGCTCCTATTACAGAGTCAGTGGCTAACGTTGCTCGCAATGGATCAGATTCGAACCACTGATTTAAAACCTGTGCATGATCAGAAAAATGATGAATTTGATAATTAGAATGTTTTAATTGCACTGCAAAAGTAATTGATACCAAATCTTGCAAAACAGGCATCTACATGGACACATTTACAAGCCTATAAATAATAATAAATAATAAATTCCATTTTCAGTAAAACCTAGACCAATTTTTCTGTATAAAATTTTGTTTATCTTAAAAGGTGAATGCCATCATGTGTTACACACACATTTGCCTTACACATACACAATTGACTTGTAATTCAGGGAACTGTTAAAATATAATAAATAATAATAATGATGATGATAATAATAATAATAATAATAATAATAATAATTAATAATAAATATATAATAACAGCTATATACCATTATTAATGTCCAAAAACAGTAAATTGTTAGTTAAACAATGCTTCATTTCAACAGAAAGCTGAAAGAAAATGACCTTTCATTGATAATGCAGAGATAAGTGTGTGTGTGTGTGTTTGTGTGTGTGAAAGAGAGAGAAAGAGAGAGAGAGAGAGAGAGAGAGAGAGAGAGAGAGAGAATAAGTGAGTGAGTGAGTTATTCACAATCTTCTGTAATGTCCCAAGATCAGTTGTTTATTCTAAGGTTTTGGGTTTTCATTCTAACTCAAAAGCAGCCACACATGATTAAAAATTTTATCAACTGATTATATGTTTCAAATTACAGGTAGCTTCAGACATTTATAAATCATTTTGTTCTAGATTTTTTTTCTTCTTCCAAATCAGAACAACTACCTGCTGATTTTTTCATACATTAAAGTACCATTTACTTTTTTTAAATAATCAATGTACTAAGTAAAATAAAGGTTAGTTTATTATAGTTAATGGAACAAACTGTATTTTTACTTCTAAATATTAATAACAACAATGAGGAATGTACTCTACTGTCTGAACTTGGTATTTCTTTTCTATTCTAATTGTTTATGTAAACATTACTTGAAGCTACTAGTGTCAGGAATCCACCTGCCACGCCCCCTTCCACCAAGCGCAACTCTGATTGGCTACGGCTTCCGCCTCCGTTTCTCCTCGCCTAACAACTAGTAAAAATCTGAATGAATTTATGCACTGCACAGCTGCCATATAATATGCTGATTAGATAATTGCATACATTAGTGTGTACATGTGACCTGTTCACATGTCACATCCCAATAAATATTTGTACCATACAAGACCAAAATTCTATTGTAAATGTAATCACATTGTTTGTTTTTTTTTACAGTGTAAAAGAAATGTGCAAATTATGTTGATTTTCTCCCCTTGACTTCAAATGAATGTATTTAAGAATTAACTGACCTTCATTGCTGGAGCTGTTAATAGTTCATAAAAGTCTGGTATGTTTTTTCCCAGTTTCAGCCCTAAAAACAGAGGCACAAGGGAATATATTTAATCCAAGTCAGGCTAAACAACAGTGCACATTCAATATCTATAAAGGCTTAATAAAATTTAAGTTCAGAGGTGTACCGGATTTAACTAAAGGTTTCAAACTCCTTATTGCTGCTATTCTTTTCCTCAAGGGCCCCTCAGTAAGTCCTGGGATGTCTACAGGTGGTGCATCAAGTAGTGGGTGAATTGCACTGGCCAGCTTCTCCAAATGTGCGATGTACTCAGGGTAAGCCTTTTGGCAAAAGACAATTTATGATTAAATGGAGTTTTTGAACTGTCAGTAACAAATATGCAAACCACAGTGAAATAAAACCTTTGCATCTTTCTCTGAGAATTTTCCAATCTCCTCCTGATTTTTTGCCAGATTGCTGCCCAGTAAAAGAGAACGAGGGTGTTGCCCCCTGACCCCTTCCTCCAGCATGGGGGTAAAGGCATGTGGATCCCTCATGTACACCTTCAGCCCATGTTTCTGCACAGTTATATGGGAAAGAAAAACATCAGTCAACATTTCTCTCATGCTCTTCTTCTACACACTTGACTGAAGACACATTTAATGTCCACCCAAAGCCATATTAAAACTTCTCTATCAATAATCTTTTAAAATTACATAATTACAAAAAAAATATCAGGTCTACGTTGTATGGTTTAGAGACAGTGGCATTGACTAAAAGACAGAAGGTGGACCTGGAGGTAGCAGAGCTGAAGATGTTGAGATTTTCATTTTGGAGTGACGAGGATGGACAGTATTAGAAATGAGTTTATTAGAGGGACAGCGCATGTTTTGGGGACAAAGTGAGGGAGGCCCGATTAAGATAGTTTGGATATGTGCAGAGGAGGGACATGGGGTACATCAGTAGAAGAATGCTGAAGATGGAGGGAGGAGTTTTATGTATGTGGTGAAGGAAGACATGCAAGTTGGTTTGAAAGAGGCAGATGTAGAGGACAGAGTAACAGGGAGATGGCAAGAAGATATAGTTACATAGAGTCTCTTTATCATGTGAAATGTCATCTGAGGCTGTCACACACCTTGAGCTCCAGATCCTGGTATATGTGAGGACGCAGCAAACTGAGGAGATAGGAGGCCCGAGAAAAATGAAAGCCTAGGAAGTATTAAGAAAATAATAAATGTAGAGCAACTAAATCTATGGGTTGTGGTAATCTATGTGTTAGACAACTAGACTATGTGCTAGACTATGTCTTGATTCTTTGATACTATACACACATATATGTATGTATACATAAATATAAATATATATTTATATATATATATATATATATATATATATATATATATATATATATATATACAGTATATATATATATATATATATATATATATATATATATATATATATATATATATATATATATATACAGTACAGACCAAAAGTTTGGACACACCTTCTCATTCAAAGAGTTTTCTTTATTTTCATGACTATAAAATTGTAGATTCACACTGAACGCATCAAAACTATGAATTAACACATGTGGAATTATATATGGAATTATATACATAACAAAAAGTGTAAAACAACTGAAAATGTCATATTCTAGGTTCTTCAAAGTAGCCACCTTTTGCTTTGATTACTGCTTTGCACACTCTTGGCATTCTCTTGATGAGCTTCAAGAGGTAGTCACCTGAAATGGTCTTCCAACAGTCTTGAAGGAGTTCCCGAGAGATGCTTGGCACTTGTTGGCCCTTTTGCCTTCACTCTGCGGTCCAGCTCACCCCTAAACCATCTCGATTGGGTTCAGGTCGGGTGACTGTGGAGGCCAGGTCATCTGGCACAGCACCCCATCACTCTCCTTCTTGGTCAAATAGCCCTTGATGCCTTCAGTGTGACTCTACAATTTTCATAGTCATGAAAATAAAGAAAACTCTTTGAATGAGAAGGTGTGTCCAAACTTTTGGTCTGTACTATATATATATATATATATATATATATATATATATATATATATATATATATATATATATATATATATATATATAATCACCTGATCATCATCTTTTCTATGCTTTGCTATCATATGCCTGAAGGACAGTAAATTTAATCGCAAATAATTTCTGTAATATAGACCCATCAAGAGAAAAAAAACAAATAAAGCTACTATGCAACAACTCACAACATCAGGCCTGCTGATTTCCTGAGAATATGTGAGAAATACAATATATACAAATATATTATTTTTTGCATATCTTTTACAGATTATTTGTGACTACACAGCCTATCCTGGAAAAACTTAACACAAAACAGGGATACACCACAGCTTATCAGTACCATCCATTGCCGGGCATTCCACTGGCACACACACCTAGGGGCAGTTTTTGAGTATCCAATCTACCTAACCATATGCTTTAAACGTGAAGAAAAAAAAGAACCTTGAGAAAACCAATATAACACAGAAAAATCGTGGAACTCCACACAAACAGTAAATGAGATCAGGGTCAAACCAGGTGCTCTTGAGTTGTAAGTTTGGAATATTCAAAACATTTGCTTTAAATTTGCTATTTAAACTTAACAGGAACATGATATGACACCAATGTTTGGAGGTAGAACCCTGGCATGCCAGGACAGCATTTAATTTAGTGTAGTGAACCTCTTTCAAACCAATTGTCTTGACAGTCAGGTGGCAGCAGCAAAATGCATAAAATAATGCAATTACAATTTAAGAGCTTCGTTTAAGTCCAGGTGATGCATTTCCAATCATCACCTGTTCGGTTTTAATGAACCTGTGCCCACATTATCCTCATGTTCCTGTTCTCAGCTACCATGAATCCTGTTGTAGTCCACCCACCTCATGGTTCAATGTTTTATAAGTTTTAAGATGCTTTACTGCTCATCATGTTTCCAAAAAATGGATATTTGCAACTTTATCCTTCCTGCTTTTTTTTAACCTGTTTACTAATTCTCTTCTGACATCTCTCATCAACAGGGCATTTTCACCTTGCAAAACTGCTGCTCAATTCATTTTTTTCTTTTTGCACAGCATTTTTTGTAAATTCTAGAGAATCTGTTGTGTGAAAACTCTAGCAGAGCAGCAGTTTTTGAAATACTTTAATAAAAGTCACTGTGACTGTGACACATTTTTCCTTTTTTTTTTCTTTTTCAAATGCTTCAAAGGTTTGGGCAAAGTTGAGGGAACCCAGATATACAGATACATTTAAACACATGTAGTTCATTCAGGTCACTCTGAATTTAAACAGTAAACATTGCATAAAAAACTATAAAAGTTTAAACAATACATAACTTAATAACTTTAATTTTTTTTTTTTTTATTTATTTATGACAGATATTGTAATTCATCTTTTCATCCACAGACCGTACTTTTGGAATATGGTAATTGAGGGTCTTTAGAGTAATTCTTCCAAAAACGGAATAGGGTAGGACATGTTTGGTGTCTGATGTTTGACATTTAACTGCAGCTTATAACATTTAACTGATCTCAAATATAGTCTTTAATGGCATTATGCATGCACAAATATACAATACTGGATGAACCTGAGCAGAGAGTAAAAGATCAAAGTTCCCAAAACAAAGGTCAACCCTCATTTTGAATCAGTAGGCAAAAAACATTGGTGAGTAAACACTTGCTTATGTGGATTCTGATACGGTATTTCATTGCTATTTATAGAAATCGAGAACAATTAAAGGTGCCATATGAACTGTACCTTACCTGGAATGCCACAGTTTGTTACAAAGCAAACAGTTTGTTTGTTACAAAGCAAACAGCACTGTGAAAACCAAATATATATTCAAACAAGTGCATTACAATATTCTGGAAATAAAAAGAGTGTGGCAACACTGCAGCTCTGTCTGAAAGGGGCCTGCTATCTGTCTGAATAAGACAAGCCACTATATAAAAAGGGGCAGCATGCACAGTTTGAAAATGAGAGAGCACATTTAAAATAATTGAGGTTATACAATGTTGTCAACTGGTTTATTTTGCTGGTTTATGATAAAACACTTCACATGCACTAACAGTATTACTGAGACATATTTGAATCAAGTGTGTGGCCATTTATCTTGAATGACATAAAACTATTTGTTAGTAATATTAGAGCAAATGCAAACCTAAAATGTAAATTTTAGACACCAAAAAAGTTGGAGCTGATCAACCACATTTGGGCCAAGGGAAAAAATATATAATTTTTTTTCTAGACTGTTATTTATACTATGGGCAAGGTACAGCGGAAATTATATAGGTAGCCAGAATGCATACATTTTTGCAGTATATTTAAGCACTGTTAATTCTGCATTTTGTATAGAGAAATAGATAATAAAATGTAAAATATATACATTATTATAAAACATTACAAACACATTCAAAACTTGTATAAAGTAAAAAGTCTTTTTTACTTTATTTTCTATTTCTATGTTCTATTTTTTACAGTGAGGGCAATAGAAACTTTTGCTTTTCACAAAGTCCAGAAACTCTGTGAACCTTTGCACCCACCTGGAATGATCTCTTCGGTCACTGCAGCTCCACCAAGTACACTTCTGCGCTCTAAAACTGCTGTTTTTAAGCCTCCCTTCTGTAAATATGCAGACTGCAGAACAAGGTTCAGGTTCCACATTGCTGACAAAGCTCATGATTTTTAGCTTATATTTAAACCAACAGCTACTTACAGCAATCAGTCCATTGTGCCCTAAGAAAAGAACAGACATGTATAAGTAGACATTAGACTAATTTTGACAGAGCATGATTCGTTTATACAAAATGTTATCCATTTGCTGTGAGTGCTGTAAATTACATATAAAGATTCTTTAAGTAGGTGCTAATTATTTAGACCTTGATGCAGTTCTACTTTATACAGACAGAGGCTGCTTGATGTTATACACACCCTCAGTTACAGTACAGTGGGAATGTGAATTATTTTACAACTTAAAAGTAAAATCAAGTCAACCTGGCTTTATTGTCATTCCAATAATATACAGTATAGTAAACAACAAAATAATGTTCCCCAGGACCAAGGTGTTACATAAGACAACATAAATTAACAAAAAGCAACACAAAACACAGACCTACACTAAACTAACTAGGACACAACTAAGAGTGCATGTGGGTTGAGCACATTTAGTGCAAAAACTACATAAGACAGTGAGAAAGTAGACACTGTGACATTGCAGCAGCAACCAGTACAGAAGAGCTGTGATGTGAAAAAGAAAATGGTCCATTAAATAAATGATACTGTACATTTAAATATTGAATGTGTAAGCAGCAATTTTATGCAGTGTGTGTGTGTGTGTGTGTGTGTGTGTGTGTGTGTGTGTCAGTCAAGTACCTTTGTACTTGACAAATTGTCAAACTGCTTGTGAAGATAATCTGATATATGGATATCCCTGGATGTGAGGGCCCCAAATTCTTCAGTATCTTTTTTCAAATAGCAGGAGAGTAGAAGAATGAGTGTGAAGGGTGTGTGTGTGTGTGTGTGTGTGTGTGTGTGTGTGTGTGTGTGTGTGATTAGCCACATTGCTGGTGGCCTTGTTATCTTTATTAATAGGTAAGTGTTAGTGGTCTAATGTGTGATAAATGTGAATTATATATAAATGTAAGCAAACTGACAAGAAACCCAGAAAGTCCATGTTAAATTTATGTTGAAGTAAAAGTTCATTTGTGTGCAAAATGTGTACACATTAGGTTTAAGTTACTTTTACTAACTTGTTAAGCAGCTTTTGCACCCCATTTAGTTCTTTTTTTTTTTTAACACTAAAAAAACGTATGTTAAATGTATTTAATTTCTATATGTACATCAGTTCCTTTTGAATGAATAAAATTACCGTTATCACAGATAAGGATTGAACAGACAAAATTGTGTGTGTATATTCAAAACCCTCAAAGCAAAACTCTTGAACTTGAATAGTTTTAATCCACACTTTGGTCCTTGGCCAAGTTTCTCAGGCTAGGAAAGTTAACCATTACACTCCCAGTCCATACTTAACTGTAAAGTCCATTTCAACACTAGCGCTATGTTCCAACTATTTCAAGCAAATGTGTGTTTGTATTTCTGAATTCCCTATTAATAAATACAGCCTGTCACTGTGGGGGGTTTGGTCTGTCAACCTAGGATGATAAATCGACTGTTTAAGTGTCGAAAAGTATGATTTTCCTCCAGATTCTGTTGAGTAGCAACTACTCACAGCTTTGAGGGCTTTCAGGAAAGTTTGTTTGACATTTCTATTGACCGATTTATTGCGTTTATAACCCAACTCTCGTGCCACTCACTGTGTTAAATAACTGCTCTTTACACAACCAGAGAACCGCCGAGTGTAACAGCGAGGCCTGTACGCCCAGGCTGTGCACAAAGCGGGTGCATGAAGCGCGCCTCTACAGCTGTGTGCGCCACGTACCTCCACCGATGATCAGCGCGTCGTATTGGGACTTGAGCGCGGTGCTGTGACTGGACCTCCACCATGTCCCCACACTGTTACACACTGGCGTCCTAAAGTGACAAGCTCGCAGTCCTGCAAACACTGCCATATCCAGACACTTCTCAATCCGACCTTTAGAGTTTTCTCTACAGCTCTCCAACGCTTATTCTTATAAAGCTATTCACTCCACCCCCACACCAGGAGAGCACTAAGAAGCTCTGCAGACTCTTTTTAAACTAATAATGTACAGTATAAACATCTTACCTATTATAAGTCAATGCCAGCTTTATTAAATTTCTTTCATGACTATGGAAAAAATGACGCCGTTCTAATTGGGCAACATGTAGAACACATACACAAGACAGCAAATACATACAATAAATGCAAGAATAATATTTGATATTTGATAGTGTACTGTACAATATCAACTCGCAACAACAGGAAATGTGTAAGGGAACGTGTAGCAGTAGAGGAGAAAATGTGATAAGTGCATCTAAAAAAAGAAACTCCATAATGTTGTAATGCATGAACGCTATAATTAGTACTAAGTGAATATTGTCTACAGTTATTAAAGCACATAGTAGTGTAACAATAATATTGTACTTGCTGAATAAGATGATACTAGGAGTGAGTCTAAGAACATGGTAAAGCAGGATGAGTTGTGAAATATTTGTTGTATCCTAGCATTCTAAAGTGAAGCTCTAAAGCTAATATAACATTTTGGCAATTTAGATACAGCAGCTGTAGAAAAGGGGTGGTTTCATAGCAGAAGTTTATATATCATTTATATTAGTGTGTGTATGCAAATCATAGCATAATACAATCAACATGATTATATTTATTAATAGCCCCTTAGAATAGTAACCCAAATATACTGAATATTAATGTATATTACACTGAGAAATGTCTAGTGAATCAATAAGACACTTCACACCTTCATTCAAACCTTCCCTGGTGGAGGGCAGAGGCAGTTATTTGAGAGTAAAGAGCATGGGGAAATGGACTGAATTGTGGAAATGGCATTACTGCAACCAACATCTATAAAACACAAAACAAGGCCATTATTCACAGAGACAAGACACTGTATAAAAAAGGTCTGAAAAGGCCAGTCTGAAAGTGGAATTACAAATTAAAAAGTTTTTTTAGATTATATACTACTTTCCTTAACCAATTTATTTTGCTGATTTTAGTAAAACATTGTTTATATGTTAATCATTTAGTCACAGTACTTTCAACACATCACTGGTAAAAGGCAGAAGCAGTTCCTCCCAGAAATACAGTTGTGTTCAAAATTATTCAACCCCCACTGAAATTGATTGTTTTGGTCGGTTTGACATTGATTATGATCATTCAGTCATCCTGCTTACAATTAAATCAAAGAAGCACGTGTAGGTCAGACAAATATAACATAACATTTATAATGAAATAACCACAAATGTCTTTTCTGAGCTCACATCATTATCAGTTTTATTCAACCCCCAAGTGACATTCAATCTTAGTACTTAGTACAACATCCTTTTACAGTTATAACAGCTTTTAAACGTGAAGCATAGCTTGACACAAGTGTCTTGCAGCGATCTACGGGTATCTTCGCCCATTCATCATGGGCAAAAGCCTCCAGTTCAGTCACATTCTTAGGCTTGCGCACTGCAACTGCTTTCTTTAAGTCCCACCAGAGGTTCTCAATCGGATTTAAGTCTGGTGACTGCGATGGCCACTTCAAAATGTTCCAGCCTTTAATCTGCAACCATGCTCTAGTGGACTTGGAGGTATGCTTGGGATCATTGTCCTGTTGAAAGGTCCAACGCCTTCCAAGCCTCAGGTTTGTGACGGACTGCATCACATTGTCATCCAATATCTCCTGGTACTGAAGAGAATTCATGGTACCTTGCACACGCTGAAGCTTCCCAGTACCTGCAGAAGCAAAACAGCCCCAAAGCATGATTGACCCCCCGCCATGCTTCACAGTAGGCAAGGTGTTCTTTTCTTCATAGGCCTTGTTCTTCCTCCTCCAAACATAGCGTTGATCCATGGGCCCAAACAGTTCTAATTTTGTTTCATCAGTCCACAGAACACTATCCCAAAACTTCTGTGGTTTGTCCACATGACTTTTGGCATACTGCAGTCGACTCTTCTTATTCTTTGGGGACAGCAAGGGGGTGCGCCTGGGAGTTCTGGCATGGAGGCCTTCATTACGCAGGGTGCGCCGTATTGTCTGAGCAGAAACTTCAGTACCCACATCTGACAAATCTTTTCTCAGTTCCTCAGCAGTCACACGGGACTTTTCTCCACTCTACGCTTCAGGTAGCGCACAGCAGTCGAAGTCAGCATCTTCTTTCTGCCACGACCAGGTAGCGTTTCAACAGTGCCCTTTGCCTTGAATTTGCGAATGATGCTTCCTATGGTGTCTCTTGGTATGTTTAACATCTTTGCAATCTTCTTATAGCCATTGCCCTTCCTGTGAAGAGTAATCACCTGTTCTCTTGTCTTCCTGGACCATTCTCTTGACCTCACCATGTTTGTAACCACACCAGTAAATGTCTAGAAGGAGCTGAGTATCACAGTCATTTTAAAGCTGCCTAATTGGTGCTTATTAGGCTTTATTGCTGCTCCCTGATATCCACAGGTGTTTTCAATACCTGATTGAAAACACTTCATTGAACCTCTGTTCTTCAGAGTGGTAGTCTTTAAGGGGTTGAATAATTATGTCAATGAAGAATTCACAAAAGAAACATTTACTACTGTATTACAAAACTAATTGATGTCATTTTAGTTGCATATGGTTCTTTAAGAAGTCCTTGTAGGATTTCATTCTGAATACAATTACAAATGTACACTAAATTCCCTAAAACCATTTACAGCATTGGGGGTTGAATAATTTTGAACACAACTGTATCTCCTCAATCTTCACCTCTGGATTCAACTCCCAAACAAACAACCTCAATTTTCAAAGTGAATTACATTTACTGTTATTTGTAATTTATCCTTATCTTGCAAAGATTTTTTGGTTGAAATATAAGACCTATAAATAATATCACTAACTTTCTTGCACTGTACATAAATTTTATATACAAACAAACAAAAAGGATATAACGCAAAGTGAAAAAAATGTTCATTTGTAATTATTTATTTAACATTTAAATTTTCATTTATTGTATATGCAATGTATATAAAACAGTATAAATATTGAATGCAAAAACTGATTGCTACTGTTTTGTATTTACCAATAATGAATTATTACTTAACGTTGATGTGTCTTTCTGCATTGTTTCCACTAGAGGGCAATAGAGTTTTAAAAAAAGTAAACAAACAGGATGAATATGAATATGTAATTCCTGATATTTCCAGCAGGTGGTGAAGAACACTACATTTCAACGTCTGTCTATTTGGAGACGTTATAACCGTTAAAACAACCTCAACAACAACAGCAACAACAACAATAACAATAATAAAAACACAAACAAAAAAGTGTTTGATGTCCTTAAAGGCTGTTGCCAAAAATATAAAAATTCTACATATTCTTTTCATTTTTATTTGTATATTTTTCTTATCATCTTTCCATAAATCCATATGGTTCTATTTATATGGAGAAAGGGGTACAGTATTCATTTTTTAAATGATGATGATGATTATTATTTATATTATTATTATTATAATTGTTGTTGTTGTTGTTGCTGCTACTGTTGATGTTGTTGTCCTAATGACCTGAACAATAAGCATGACCCATACTTCATTTCAATGCATTTAGAAATAAATCACAATAATAACTTCTTGTTGCATTAGAAGAAAGTGAAATAGTAGTTTAATGACTTTCAATATATTCCATGAGAGGAGTGCTTGTGAGAAGATCTACTCTTCCAACGGAAATCATCTTGACTGAAGAGCCATCGGTAAGAGTCCATAAGTGCTCCTACATCTGTGTTAAATGAGATAAGAGGTAATAGATCAAAGCCATACTGATGTGCCTTTATACAGCTTTTAGATGCAGCACCTTAACACAGGATATTCGTGGCTTTCAACATATCACTCAAGTAACAGTAAAAAATCAAACACACGAAGTGGTGGTTGGAGAGGAGTAAATCAATTAAGTTTGGCTCTAATCGACATCATGTAAATTGCTTTGAAACAGAATACAATATCCTTTAACTTCCACTTGTTTTGCTTATGCTGTGAAAAACAACTCCAAATTTTTTTCTATTGATTTTAATGGTCTATGGGAGAGGAATGAAGCAGACCTCAATTAACCATATAGAGTTTCGCAACACCTCGATCAGTACATAATAAGGGAATTAGAGACATGCAAGAAAGATCACCCTCCATACCGTCTAGCTTATCTTTCCTTAAAGGAATGCATCTGGCCAACACATAATCAACATTAATTAGATCATGTCTGGGAAATTTCTACTTGTAAGCAAAAATTAACACTTTATTCCCTTGGTCGGCAGAAATTCAACACTGCAGGTTTAACAGCAAGAGTAAATCAAAACTTACATCATTTGAAAATGAGCCCACTTAAAACCAGATTACTGAATCTCATTATTGAGCAACTGATGATCAGCAGCTGAATCATTAGAGAAGAAACACTAATCGTGTGTTTTAAGGCTTTTGGTGATCAGCATCATGATTTTATGAGGAAATCATACCTGTTCAGTGTAAGTATTATAATTCAAAGATATGGAATATTTATTTTTTTTCTAGTGGTTAATCTCTGACTATATCCTGGTTTTGATACAAATCCATTGTCAATAATGTATGTCCACATGCAGTGCTATGTTTATATATATATATATTCATATTTATATAGACATAGATATAAGAATTCACAGTTCGGTACATACCTCGGCTATTAAATCACGGTTTGGTTCAATTTCGGTACAATTAGGGGGAAGAAATGCAAAACATAAAATTGCATGTAATTTTTTATGAACACAGGTCATTATTATTATTATTATTATTTGTGATAATCAACATTTAAACAGTTTACATTTTCAAAGCAATTTCAAATAAAATGCCTGCTTGGTTAAATAATATATAAAATAAAATTTTAAATACTTTATAAAAATAGAATAAATCAAATTAATGCAAAATACTTATTATTTTGATTAAATTGAGTAATCAATTAAATTGTCACATTTAATTAATTACATAAAATTAATAAATGGAAAACATTCAATTTAATAGTTTACATTTGTTAGACCCTATTTGGGTAATACATGTATGTGTATGTATGCCTGTGTGTGTGTGTGTGTGTGTGTGTGTGTGTGTGTGTGTGTGTGTGTGTGTGTGTGTGTGCGTGCGTGCGTGTGTTTTGCATTTAAAATGTTAAGTTCTAAAGATATGATCTACCTAACTGTTCTTATTTCAGAACTTTAACAAATGTCTTCATTCCTTCCATCCTTCATTCATTCACTCCCTCGATATGCAGAATTGTCAGGATTTTCTCCTTTTAAAAGAAATTCTTGAAGCTGGACATGCTAAGGAATCAATAGCGCTAACGCTATGGATTCAAGATTCTTCTTTTTTTGTTATTTTTTCTATTCCACTGCAAGTTGTATCCTGCATATAACCATGTTTGTGACAAATAAAAAATCCCAAATCTTGAATCCATAGTGCTAGCGTTAGCCGCTAGTCACTTCCTAGTCCGTGGCTAATGCTAGCGCTTGTTGATTCTTTAGCTTTTTAATGCATGCGCAAAACAAATCTTTTTGCCGGTACAGAGTAGCCACAGTGACATTAGGCTAACTTTAGTTTCTTCTTTATACCCCTGCCAGTGTTGTGTATGTTTTCAAGTTGAATAATAATAATAAAAAGTGCACTCCGAAACCAAAAACCTTGTACCGAAAACTCACGGCCAGTAAGGGCCAGTTAGGCCTTGCTTGTTGGCCTAAACACTATTAGAATCACTGACTTACGTTTTAATTTATTGTTTTTCCCTTGAATATGTAACAAGTAATTCTAAATATATAGTCTATTCTCTTCATTTCAGAGATTTTCTCGTGGTTCTGCTGCTTCCTGCGTACAATATCATTACCATTTTCACATCCTTTGATTGGATGGTCAGAGAGTGCACTAGTCAGAGCTCGCAAACTGCATCTGTAGCAAAGCTCAAATATATTTGTGTGGATTTCGTTTTTTCATTCTACAATGGCTAAATAAAAAGAAGATATTGATTCGGGTCAGATATATTACAAGGCCATTTTCAAGATGGACTTTTCAAGAAAACCTGGACACCATGAAGAAAGGTCAGCCAAAATAGTTAAAAACAGTTCTCAAAACTTTTTCATGAACCATTTATATTTTGGTGTTTTATTTGGTGTTTTATTTTCCACACAATTTGTCTCAATTACCAGGAAAACCGTAATGCACAGAAAAAACCCATGGGGTTTCCATAACCCAATGCATGGGTTATTTTATTAATAATATAATATTGACGCTTCTGCTAGAGATGATGTTTGTATATTTCTCTGATTCATGTAGGGCCGGTTTTAGACATTTGGAGGCCTGAGGCAACATTTATATTGGAGGCTCTGGCCTCCTTCCTTCCACCTTTTAGAATAAATAAAAAGCACTTGAAGCCAATATAATCTCTAAACTTTTTATTTATACCTGTTATCAGTACTTATATATTTACTTATATGTGAATATTAATAAATCATTAATTAAAATTAACACAAAAAAAGGAAAAAAAAAAACAAAATGATGAAAGGTCATCTGGAACAGCTTTTCCTTTCTGATAGTTCTGATAATGTTTTTATGATTACTTTAAAATGCTAACTTTAGTAAGTTTTAGATTTTTTAAATTATTATTATTATTATTATTATTATGATTATTATTATTATTATTATTATTATATATTATAATTATTATTATATATGAACTAATTCACCCAGCACATTTAGTAATTTGTTCAGAAATGTATTTATAGTAATACACCGACCCACTATTTGGGATAACAGACATTTTTGCCAACTTTGTACAGTAAAGAATAAAGCAGAATGAATTGTTCACTTCTTCAGTTGTATTTGTATGCTTCAATTGTAATTATTTAGTAAATACAACAGCACAATTTATCTAAAAACGAACTAAACTTTTAAATAAAAAAAGTGCAACTGGAAACTTCTGTCACCAAAACAAATTCCTTGTAAGTGCAAACATACTTGGCCATAAAGCTCATTCTGATTCTTTTTTAAACCAACTGCAAAAAATAATGTTTATTTTAATAATACTTTATAATCAAAAATGCATGATGACAGCTCACATAGCTGCATCACAAGCTGCACTTTCTTTGCATGCCTTTAGCTTCTTGCTTAGCAACCTCCAGGGGTTGCATTTGTTTCAGCGCAATCAGGTCAGAATGCAGAAAAGTTGGATTTTGTTTTATAATTGTACACAGTCTCTTCGTGCATTCAAAAGGGTGGGGACCCACATTTAAACTGTGATATTAACTGGTTCCACTTCAGGTGAGTGACCCTAACCTTAACCCTAACCCTAACCCATATCCAACGGTTTTGATTGGTGAACTAGTGCAGTGGTTCTCAAACGTTTTCAGCAGGAGGCCCCCTTGTTTTGGGTGAATCCTCTTGTGGCCCCCAAAAGAAAACCCCTGATGCAAAACATCTTCAAACTTAAACTTGTACTTGAATTACATTCATGAATTTGTACAATGGCAGAACAGCAATTCTGTTTGTAGTCTTATTTCTCTAAAGTTGAATATACACATTTCATCAAATATATCAAATAGTAGTTTTGACAGTTAAAAATAACATTGTGTGAAAAGTATTAAAAGTATTAAATACCGAACAGTAATTTATAAGGTCCATAGTGGAAGATGAATTCTGAAAAGTTAATTTACATATAATTTGTAAAAATAAATAAAAGTTCATTAACGTTTTTAGATATTAAAGTAGTAAAATGTCAGAGGCTCAACAGTTTTTTTTAGAGTTTAGTTATTTCAGCAATATTTTTTTCAAAACACAAAAAATTCTAGTTTGCTTAAAAAGAAATAGTTTTACAATATAAAAGAAATTTACAATATTATCCAAGTTTATAAATATAAAAGAAATAATGCAATGCAGACACATCAATTTAGTAACCACTGTACAAATACACACAACCTGCCTTAGTGGGATGGGTGAGTCTGTCTTTCTTTGCAGAGCTTATCAATTCTGGGTGTTATTGGGGACAGACAAACTCTTAAGTCATCTTCCAGATTAAGCCGTGCCCTGTATTATGACTTTATTGCCATCATGACTAAGAAAGATGTCTCACAAATATATGCTGTTGGGAAAGGCAGCAATATTCTCATGGCCTGAAGAGCAATGTGTCTGTAAAGTAGTGACTTAAATGTTAATTTATTGAAGTGACTGGTAATGGTGTTAAGCATGAAGTCCACTCCCATGCCTTTGTATCCAATGGAAACATGTCAATGATGCCTCTTTGTAGCTGATGTACCCAATTTTTTTCCTGAATGCATTTATTTTGTCACTTGAGTCCAATATTGTGGAATAACATCTCTGATTGGACAGATTCAGTCCATTGAGACAACTGAAAATGCAAGGTGGGCTTGTTTTGCCATCCATGTTGGTCAGAAAAGAACAGCTCTAGATCAGGTTTATGTTCTTTAAAAAATTCATGAAGCTCATGTCTCAGTTTGAACACTTGCTCTAAACCCTTTCCACGTGAGAGCCACCGCACCTCTGAATGGCGCAGTAGCCGATCACAAGCTGCTCCCGTCTCTGTGCATAGTTTTGCGAAGAGACGTAACTTCAGCGGTTTTGGCTTCACGAAGTTGACAGACGTTACTACTACTTTCAACACATCATGCAGATCAGGTGCCATTGACTTCGATGCAAGTGCTTGACGATGAAGCATACAGTGAGTGGCTGCGATCTTTGGATTTACAGCTTTAATTTAAGCGCCAAAACTCAAATCGACACGTATTTTCCAAACTCAGATGTTCTTTTAACATGAAAGTGTCCAACATTTTGAAATTTTCCTCTCCTGTAGCTCTCCCCACGAGTTCTTTTAAAAATAACAAATCTTCCATAATTTTATGTCCCATAAATATTGAAAGTACACTAACATCTGTGCAGCCCTGCTAACGTCTGTACATTCATCAAACTGAAGCGTGAACTGCTCACACAATCGTAATCAATCAAAGTTAAAATTTCACATTCAAAGAAATGTCTTTGATCCTCACTGTGTCGTTTGGACAGCGGTATGGATTTAATCTAGTTTGCGGCCTTCTCTCCGACCATCACTCTACACATATCCACTGCTGCTGGAAGTATTTATTCCTTCACGATCATGTGGGGCTTTTTGCATTTGTCTATTCGCATGGCTGCAAGATACAGTACGATACTTGCTGTGCTTTCTCAGGTATTGTCATGATGTTAGTCAGTCGTACCTTCTGTGTGATTTATTCTTTCTTTCCCTGGAAAAAAATCCTTACTTTTATTCGAATGCCCTGGATGAGTTGGTATGTGATGTCGGTTGAGTTTTATGGTTTTAGCGCTTCAATGGACACAATCTTCAAGCACAGTGTACACTGTGGTCTGCTGTCACTGGATTGCATATAGCCATATTTTATGTACAAATTTAAGCTGTTTCGGTTTTTTTTTTCATTCAAGTCTCTTCTGGTTTAACCTTTTCAGCTGAGATGCTGCATCCTCTATCTAAAAACGTATCCATTTTAAAGAACCTTAGCATTTATCAGCATGTTCATAGCTAACCGTTTTGTGCACTAGTACATCAACAGATGTTTTGGTAATGTTTCAGCTTAGTGTCCTGCATAAAATCTATATTATTTTATTGTTTTTTAATATTTCTATTTTTTTCATTCATCATTGTTCACATAGGTTGACAATCCTTACATACACGTAAAATCATTTTTAAAAAATAATTTTCTAATCTAGATTCTAGAATTTTTATGGGGCCCCCCGAGCGACATCTGGTGGCCCCTCAGTGGGCTACAGCCCTCAGTTTGAGAAACACTGAACATTTATTCTTAGGGTTGTGGAACCCTATATGCAATTGCCTGCTCTGCTTATAGCTAGTGCCAACACTGGATTCATGTCATACACATCTGTTGATACTGCTGCTGTAAAGTATTTATTTTTGTCATTTTCAAGTTTACTGGTTCTAGTCATTTACCAACATTATTTTCTGGATTCAAGGCCTGACACATTTGAACAGCATAAACTGTTGGCATCAAACCAAGTATTCACTGGAACCACTGGGCTGATAAAATTTGAAAGACAGGAGTTATGGAATTAAACAGCAGCCTGCAAAAGATGACATCTTCCAGAAACCCTGGAGATGGGTCAGTCATACCCTCCACAAACCTTCTCACAGTATCACACATGTGCAATGAACACATAAGGACAAGGGTCCAGCCAAGAAACACCAACACCTGAGATATGTACATGAAGAGACCAGGCTACAACTGAAGTTAGTTGGAGCAAATGGCCCAAGATCAGGATACATGGAGAGCAATCATTAGTATCCTAAGATCCAGCAGGGGCAACAGGCATTAATAATTTGTACTAGTAAAACAATAGTAAAAATAGATGCATATTCCATCTTGCATATAAGCCTGTGTTTCTCTGGTGGGTTTCTTTCTGGAATATGTTTGTGTTTTAACCTTCTGTTTAACTAGAACTAGATTCACTTCCTGATTCTGCTGCCTGAAATCTGATCCTACTACAAACTTCCTGATTCCACCTGCTAACTAATTTAATTAAAAAAGTACTCTATAATTTGCTTTATGCCTTATTATGTTTAATAGAATTCTTTGTTAAAGATGTTTGCCATCCGGGCAATATAAATATAAATTTGTGTAGACTGTTTATTCATTCGTAGTCAGTTGAACTGCTGATGTTGGCAAATGTAAACATATGCTAGGTCAGAAATTATCTTTAACCAAGAGTTTAGTAACTGTTTTATAACTAATGATTCTTATAAATATACTACCATTTATTTGATTAATTTAAATCAAATGAATTAATGAAATAGTTCTAATAAAACTGAAAAAAAAAAAAAAACAGCAAAGTAAATACAAGTACAAGCATCAACTAGGCTACTGATGAGTTTGAACAGTTACTGTACCTCATTATCATGATTGTGAAACTAGTTTTAGATTAAATTTGCTTAAATTTGCTTACATTTGACAGGTATATTGGTAGTACAAAACCAACAAAATGCAATGATTTGCAAATCTTCTAAACCCATATTTTATTTACAATAGAACATAGAATACATAATAGAAAACAAAAAACTGCGGAAATTTACCATTTTAAAGAAAAAAAATACGGTAATTTTTGACGTGTAAAGTTTTAGTTATGCTGCCATAGCTAGTCTTGCTGGAGTCCCTACTTGCACCCTGGTCACACAGTACTAGTACCCTCTACACTAATTTTATGCTTTCTCTCTCTGTTGAGTTTAACATGCTCCTGAGGTCCTAGTGACCAGTGATTCTGTCCCTTTCTTTTTTCAGATCTACCCGATTCATCCTAATGCCCTACCTCTGGATGGAGTACAAACTGGAGAACACTCTGTGTGGAACATTTTATTTACAAGGGTAAAAATCTATATTGGAAAATGATTCTGTAGTAGCGATCACTGCATTGGCTCAAAAATACATCCAGAATTAATGTCTGTGAACACAGTTCATCATGTCATTCATAAATTCTACCATGCAAAGAAGAACATGATCCATAAAGCTACATTTAAAATGTACTGAGGCAACATGCAAAACTGCTCTGTGGTCAGACAAATTAAAATGTAAAATGCTCTTTGAAAACCATGGACACTGTGTCCTTCAGACTAAGGAAGAGTGGGATCATCCACTTGTTATTAGCACTCAGTTCGAAAGCCTGTATCTCTGGTGGTATGGGTGTGCCTATTGAATGGGCAGTTTTCAAGTCTAACAAGGCACCATCAATGCTGAAAGGTATATACAGATTTTAAAGCAACATTTGTTGTCTTTATCAGGAAAGGCCTTGCATATTTCAGCAAGATAATAGTAAACTATGTTTATTATTACTAATAGTAAACTTTGCTATGTTGTATGGTTTAGAGACAGTGGCATTGACTAAAAGACAGGAGGTGGAGCTGGAGGTAGCAGAGCTGAAGATGTTTTTCATTGGGAGTGACGATGGGAGTGACGTTGGACAGGTTTAAAAATGAGTTTATCAGCGGGACAGCACATGAAGGATGTTTTGGAGACAAGGTGAGGGAGGTGAGATTGAGATGGTTTGAGATGGTGGACATGTGCAAAGGAGGGACATGGGTTATAAAGGTAGGAGAATGCTGAGGATGGAGCCACCAGGAAGGCCAAGGAGTAGGTTTTTGGATGTGGTGAGGGAAGACATGCAGGTAGTTGGTTTGAAAGAGGCAGATGTAGAGGAAAGGGGAGTATGGATACGTATTATCCGCTGTGGCGACCCCTAATGGGAGAAGCCAAAAGAAGAAGAAGAAGAAAAAAAGAAGAAGAAGAAGAAGAAGAAGAAGAAGAAGAAGAAAAAGTAAACCACATACTGCATCTATTACGACAGCATGGTTTTGTTGTAAAAGAGTCAGGGTGCTAAACTGCTCTGAATGCAGTCGAGACCATCACCATTCGTAAACATTTGTCACATTGTGAAATGAAAAATATTAAAAAGAAGACCCAGGACTGTTCAGTAGGTGGAATCCTGTATCAGACACAATTGGGACAACATTCCTCTGACAAATCTTGAGTACCTGCTCTCCTCATTTCCCAGGTGTATATGGCTTGTTATTGAAAAAAAATCGGGATGCTACACAGTGACAATCATGGCCCTGTCCCACCTTTTTTCTAGCGTTGCCATGCCCAAAATGTTTTATTAATTTATTTTATAATTACTATACTATACATTCCATTACTTTAAACATTTTATATATTTGTATTCTCTATTGTAAATAAAATACAATTTTATGTCCCGACAATTTTGGAATTGGGGTTGTGAGAGCCATTAGAATACGGGTAAACTGTGGCCATAAACAGATGCACATATTCAGCAACTTTTAATGATGATCGATTGGTATTAACAGGCTCAAGGTGTGCCAAGAATATCTTCCACCATTACACCACATATCCACCAGCCTAGACTGTCCACACAGACCAGGCTGGACCTATAGATTCATGTTGTTTTGGCCCAATTCTGACAATCTGTGCCATATTAATAATTGAAATTCTTCAGGCCAGGCTATATTAATTTGTTTGTCAGTTGTCAACTGCCAACAAAAGGGGGACTGACAGGTCTTTCTGAGATGCTTTTCTGCTCACCACATTTGTGTGTGGTAATCTGAGTTACTGTAGCCTTTCGGTCAGCTCAAACCCATCTGGCCATTCTCTCTGTTGACTTCTATAATCAACACGCCATTTATTTACACAGAACTGATGTTTACTTGATGTTTTTTTTTATTTATTGCACAATTTGGTGTAAACTCTAGAGATGTTGTGTGAGAATCACAAGAAATAATAATGTTTTAACAAGCTAAACTGGCACCAACAATCATGGCATGGTCAACATCACTGACATCAAATGATTTTCCCCTCTGTTAGATAGTTACTTGAAAATGTTGTACCTGCTTGATTTCTTTGCTTTGCTGTCACAAGATTGGCTAATTACATAACTGCATGAATGCATAGGTGTACAGCTGTTCCTAATAGTGCTCATTGAGTGTACATGTATAGAAAAAATGATTTAACATTCATTAAACATTATGGATAGAGCTTTTCATGTACTGTATATATATCAGGTTTCATTTCTTGCTATATAATTCTTTGAGTTATAAACAACTTTTAAAATGAGAAAATATTGCAACTTACGGGTTGAGCTATTAATTTTTGTTTTGTGAATATTAAATAGCAAACCTTTAATTTAATAATAATATCTTTAAAGGTAGATGAGTATATAATACACTAGAAATAATATATGACAGGCTAAATGGCTCAAAAACTTTGCATTAAAAATCTTAGCAATATTTGATTAATTACTAATAAGTTTGCACTATACATGAACATGCTGCTTTATATTCATGTCCACTAAACCAAATGCTAAAGTTTATCGTGCACTAAGCCTTTATATTTCTTATATTTCATATTTTTGTGTCGATTGTGCTATCCATGTGTATTGTTTTCTCTACTGTCTAGTTTGCTGTCTATTTGTTACCAGTTCTGCTTTGCACCTTGTTGCCTGTTTGCACATTGACTTTGACATACTAGAAGATTAATTAATGCATTGATTTGGCCTTGGCTAGTAATAATCAATTTCAGTAACAGGATGTGAGTGGTAAAATGTGAGTGGTTAATCTGTGCATTCCAAAAAGTATTTCCTCCTGAGCGTGATAACGTCTTCTTTGCACAACTATTATCTAAGGTTTCGCGTTTCTGCGAGCACAACGTGAGTCGATGTACTTTGAGTGACAACGCTTTAATCCAATCACAGAGCAGGAACCGAGCTCGGCACTTCCGTCTGCGGCCTGTATGTCCTGTCATCCCGCGCTACGCACTTCCCCACGCGTGGGTAACTGTTTGCCCTTTCCAGCCTAGCCCGGCCATGGACGTGTCCGGAGTGTAAACATCTGGACAGTCTTGAATAAAGACACCGGATGTTTTTCGGATAATTACAGCAAACACGTTGGTAACCAGAGGACTGTGTGTCTGGTTGAAAATGGAAGCGGAAGGTTTGGTTCGCAGGAGGCGGATGAGCGCGGAGCCGCCGGGGGGAGAAGGCGCGGTGGCAGGAGCTTCCGCCGGCACTGAAGTTCGCTGGCTCGGGGGCAGGATGTGGGCTCTGTCCGAAGGCATAATGGGAACTCTGGCACCGCGAATAGGAGGTGAATCGGAACTTAGCACGATGCAACTTCATGGGTCCCAGGAAGTGTCCGAGATTTTGGAACCGGACTACGAAGGGCTGCCTCAAGGAGCTTCTACCAGCACTTACATGTTGGCCGGGGCTGTAGCGGGGATCATGGAGCACTGCCTCATGTTTCCTATCGACTGTGTGAAGGTTAGTTAGCTGTTAGCTTCGATCAAGTACGATCAGCTAGGTTCAGATAGTTAGTTACCATGCCATATCTAACTAGATGGATCAGAGTTACACTCAAATAATAGACTACACGCGAGATTTACTAGTTAGTCCTTGATTTGCAACAGTTCTATTTGATCACTCTTGTTTTATCTTAATTGGTCGGCACACGATGTTATAAAGTTTAGCTTGACCTGGCATAAGAAATGTTTAACTTCTAAGCTGAATTGCCTGTGTATTTGCTTGATGTTGCAATTCTTACACAAACTAACCTTTAACACCGAGAGCTGAATGAGCCTCCATGAGCTAACTTGCTCTCTAACTTTTGCTAAAGGCCACGCCTCCTTCCATCTGCTTTGCTAGCTAGCTAATCACTTCGATGGTATATATTTATAGTTAATAATAATTATAGATAAAGTGCATTTATTGATTTATTGCCAATAAAGCAGTTCTTTCGTAGTTGTAGGTTAATGTGCAGATGTGTTTGCTGGAAAATCGTGCTTCAGTTTGCTATGGCAGCTCCACAGAGCTCGCGCTCACACACACAAGGTCACACGAGCTTGAGCGCAGGTAGGTCACAGCATGCACGATACCATATGTCATATGGTGGTTATTATGCGATATAAAGTGCTGTGCTACATTGTAAACGTTTTCTGCCCCTTATTTGAAACGTGAGTTAGGGAGTACATGTGCAAGATCAGGGTCAAATCGGTCCACACCACAGTCAGCCACAGCACAACATAAAGTACTTTTACATAGTTTTATTATGTTAGAGTTGGGTAATCTAAAGAAAATCTTCATTTTGGCACATCTGATGTCTCTTTTATTAGCTGTATACATCCGAATATCTGAATATGTAAGTGCTGTGAACAGATTCAGTGCTACTAAGGTGTGTGTTTGTAAGAATTTACAGACTGTCTTAAAGCAAATTTCACCCCAAGCTTTATCAAAATGAGCTCATCCGCAAAATTATTAATTAAATTATAAATCGGAATTTCAGTTGACTCGATTTCTAACCAAAAGGTGTCCGAGATCATGATTATCATTTAAACAATGCCCATAAAACAATACTCGTTAGTAGTATCGCTCAGCCATGTGTTCCTTTACTCATTTCCTACACTTAATTTACATTTAAAGGCTAAATCCTATTTACACTTCATAGAGAAGAACAGTATAAAATGTATGGGCAGAGTTTGTTCTGCGTTCTTTTTGACTCTGACGTACTCGAAGTACTTAATTTATTTTGTGACTACTACGCTGTTATAAACTACTACTTCATTATGATCATCGTTGTCCTCATCATTTTTTATTTCAGTGTATTTTACAGGAAAAAAAAGAAATTCTCATATCTGAATTCTGAAAGGGTTTTTTATTTTATTTTTTTGCAGACACAGGATTGTTAGTGCATTTCTTATGCCTTTTCACTTGACCTTTGTGAAGCCTTTTGTCCAGAGACATTTATTTAACATTAATAAAAGAAGTGTGATTTAACTGTCCTCCAAGTTTTCCACCAACGGAAAGTTTTCAGGATGAAGGGCTTTGTCCTTCTTTTTTCTGTGACCTGACAATCTGCTATCTCAGTCTCTTTACTGTAAAAAAAGGAAATAATTATTCAACTGTATATTGCTGTTAATGCTATAGTTAGCAGGAATTCGCTTGTTTCACCAACATTTCACAACATTTAAATGTAACTATAAATGAATAAATACAGGCTGAGGTAGACACATCACTAGACTACGTGTCCTGGACAGGTAACGTTTACCACCAGAAAAAAAAAGACAATTGTATGTTGTAGTTACATGTAAATTCGGTGCACTTCGCAAGAATGTATCTCACATTGATGCCGTAACTAGCAAGTGCTACTTGTTCTGCAGAAGAGGATTTTGATCATGTAGTCTGTACACCACGTAAGTAACTAATTAGCTCCACATTCATTATTACATTATGATGGCTAGCACCTCTAAACCTAGTCTACATGTTTGGGCATCCAGTTCTCCTTGATATCCACATTTGAGTGTTTTTACTACTTCTAAACAATTGATTCAACAAAACAGCTAATTACCAGTGCTTACTGATTATGTTCAAGCAGGTAAAAGAAAGTTAATATCGTATATAGCTGATGCATTACACAGTGAAATGAAACAACATTCCTCATGAACCCTGGTGCTACATACAACAACAATCACAGAAAACTTAGGACTAGTGAGTGTCCTCGCCACATACAGTGCATCGTGTGCAACCTGGTGCAAACAGTGCAAAGACAACACAAGACAGTGTAAAACAAATACACAAAATGCAAAATAGTGCTGCCAGTAAACCTGTTGTATATTGCACACTGTGGTGTGTAAGAGACATAAAGTGAAGAGTAACAAAAAATGTAAAAAAAAAAAATTTTGCGCAAAAGGGCAATAGCAGCAGTCCAGAAAAGATGTGCAAAAGCGGCATGTAAACAGTTTATGGTAATGAAGTGATGTAATGCGAGTGGTACTGAAGACATGGATGTGTGAAGTGAATACGAGTGTGTGTTGAGTCTGGGTTGTACAGATCAGATCATGTTTGGTCTGTACTGTGATTATGGAATGCCCACTAAGAGTGTAGTATAAATTCTAAGTTTGTAAATTGTTTTTGTATGAGAGAAATAAAATACTTGAGTATGTACTGTTAGTAGAAATCAGAATTCAGTATGCCGCCTGCGCTCAGCTTTGTGACAACGCCATGTTACACATCCTCTTGTCTTTACTTATACTTATGTCCAGTGAATTAAAAGTATGTCTACAGTCATTTGAAACAAAGTATTCCTTGTGCTCTAGTAGATAAAACATTTTCTATTCGTAGTAGTTTTTAATCTATAACGAATTTATAATCCTTATGTCTGAGGGATATTGTAAATAAATTAATAATGTGTGTATGGAGCAGTGCATCTGGACATGGCAGAATGACTTAAAGAGGACTGATAAGACAATGCACGTTTTCATTTCATGACATTATCAGATGTGGATCTCCTCTTTAGTAAAAGTGCAGGTTTGGAGAAGTTGCTGTTTGTGAACAGAGTGAAAACTGGTTTTGTTGTTTGCTTTTTTTTTTATATATATATTTTGTTTTTTAGTTGTAAAAAAAGCTCACTATTTTATAGGGTTTATTTTTAAGACCAAGTTTATGTTTTCTAAGCTATTAAACAATATACATTTTTAAGTTGTATGTTAATTTTCTGTTGCACTATATTATTTGCAGATACTGTATCTTCTGCATTTACCCACAACATGATGGTTTTAATGTGTCGAAACATGCCTTCCGTTATTTTTTAGCCAATTCAGCATAAAAAAAAAGAGAGGGAGCGAGAGAGAAAGAGGAAGTCAACGTTTGATTTATTTTTTGTATTGAAAATCATCCATTGATTCCAAATATCTTAATATAATTTAATTACACTGATCAGGCATAACTTTGACATTATAACATTATGACTGGTGAGTGATAAACACCGATTATCTCTTCATCATGGCACCTGTTAGTGAGTGGAATATATTAGGCAGCAAGTGAACATTTTGTCCTTGAAGTTGATGTGTTAGGAACAGGATAACTGGGCAAGCGTGAGGATTTGTGTGAGTTTGAGAAGGACCAAATTGTGTCAAAGCATTTTCGAAACTGCAGCTCTTGTGTGGTGTTCCTGGTCTGCAGTGGTCAGCATCTATCAAAAGTGGTCCAATGAAGGAACAGTGGTAAACCGGCAACAGGATCATTGGCAGCCAAGGATCATTGATATCAAGGACAAGGATCTTTGCACGTAGGGGAGTGAAGGCTGGCACGTGGGAGAGTGAAGGCTGGCCTGTGTGGTCTGAAGGGTCAAGGCTGTTTTGGCAGCAAAAGGGGGACCAACACAATATTAGGCAGGTGGTCATGTTATGCCTGATCAGTGGCCATAAAGTTATGCTTGGTTGGTGTATATAAGTTCTGCTGTGATGTGCATATGAGACATGTTACATATGTCTGATTACACCCCCTATTTTTCACGTACTTAGCCAGAGGTGATTTGATGCAAATTAGGGAGCAAGATAGGAAGATGGACAAGCCTAGCTCAGATTCCTGAGTGTAAACAGATTTCATGCCCAGATATTAAAATCTTTTGCCTGGCAGACAAGTAGATTTCGTAACAAAGAAAAAAAGTTTTGGATTGTGTAAGCATCTTAAACTTAATTGACTTCATTTAATCATTCCAGATCCCACCACCAGCTGCTCAACACACATCTGGCTGATCCATGTTCTTACAAATACAGATCTCCCACAGTATTTCAGAAATATTTTGAATCTACATACAAAACTTAAGATTGCTTCAGAATTAGAGATAGTGAATGATAGTGGATTTTAGTTTTATATAGTAATTCAGGGGTGGCCAACCAGTCATAGACCGACTGTGTTACCGCAAAGAGCCACATCATACACATGGGCACACATGAACATCACCCATCACTTCCTCTAACACACACACTCGCTCGCTCGCACGCGCGCACACACACATGCACCTCTGCTCAGCCAGATTTATTGTAAATGTTACACACCAAAATAATGACAGAAATTGACTCCTACAGTACTAAGACCACAGGACAGTCATTTTCAACAATGAACATTGTTTGCACTGTCACACACACACACACACACACACAAACACAAACTCTCAGTTTAACCAAGTCCACAAACAAAAATATAATAATTTAAAATAGCGTTTTTCTTTTGCTATGTATGTTACTTAGTGGGACTTTTGGCATTCCTTGCCTTGAACAATCCCCTTCAAATCTGCCTCGTATTCCGTTGTTGCCACTCGAAGCAATTCGAAGCAGTCAGAACAGATCGATGCGTTGATGTCACGTGTTTCAGGGTAGAAAACAGACTTTGTTTGTTTGTTTTTTAATGTGCGTGTTCGCTTGGCTTGAGTTCAATACGGTATTTTCGTCAAATGTGCATGTGCGTGAGATGAATATACCGCAAAGTTTCCCAGTAGGGGCAAGCTGATTTAAGTCTTAAAAATACCTATTGAACTCAAGCGAAGCAAACACGCACATTAAAAAAAACAAACAAACACAAACTTCGATATGAACGTAAGAGCCGCATGAAACCAGCCAAAGAGCCGCGGGTTGGCCACCCCTGTAGGAATGAAATGTTTTTAAAATGTATACTGGATAAAAAAACAAACATAAAACTCCAGTAAAATAGTACTGAACTTTATTTAAAAAAAAAAAATAAAAACCAGTACTGAATCATAAATGTGCTAATTGAAACACCTTTGAAATAACGATGGTATCACAGTTTTGAGACTAGCTCTGTGTACAAGAAAGTACTTTATTTACTTACGTTTACACGCCATCACCCTCAAAATTGTCCCTTCGCACAGCAATACAGTGTTCCCAGAGTTCCTGCCACGTCTGGAATATGTCTTGGAAGTCTTTTTTTTTTTCTTTTTAAGCAAATGCAATTCACCTTGAATCTCCAGCAAATGGTGCTAAAACAGCGACCTTTAAACTGTATCTTCACCTTCAGTCGGTGCTCCTTGTGACTGCATGCTTCCTTGGGCTGCCATCTGTTGGCAGGTTAGAAAACTAGTCTTTAAACTTCTTGATATCACCTCGTAAATATTAATATATTCATTAATAAATATAATTATATAATAAACTAAATATAAATAATAAATATAATATAGCACTCAGTCTCGCATGTAAAAATAAACAGTACGTGACATCAGTTATTTGACTCTAGAGGCCAATCTTGTAATGACAGTGGACCGAAAGGCAGAAAAATCTTTATGTATTTTTGCCTATATCTGATAGTTCCAGCAATCAGTTATTATTGTTGATCAATCAGCCCACCTCAATTCAGAGTTATTGAATCCCAAGAGCTTTAGTGAGGTCAGGCACTGAACTTTTTGCAAGGAGGACAGGGGTGCAGTTGGTGTACCAGCTTTGTGAAGGCTACTCAATTTCTTCAACACCGACATTGGCAAACCATGTCTTCATGGAGCTCACTTTCTGCACAGGGCATTTTTGTGCTCTTTTATGTGCAAATTGTAATGCTGCGGCATACAAAGACAATCTTATTTTATAACTTCAGTTGTGTGCTACCAACTTTGTGGCTACAACCTGGAGAAGACATACCATATTTTTCGGACTATAAGCCGCTATTTTTTTCCCCACGTTTTGAACTCCGCGGCTTAAACAACGAAGCGGCAAATTTATGGATTTTTCCTGGGTTTTTCCCGGTTTCACAAGCTTTAAGCCAAAAAACTGAGCACCAAAACATTAGACCAATGAAATTTCTGAACGGAAACGAAAAAACGCACCTCACCTGTATTCTGAGCTGCACGGCTTGCACGGCTGGAGATTTTTAAACGCACAACGATGCCAAAAGATAAACTCTTGAGAGAAATAGTTGTGAAAGGAAGGAGGAAGACAGTGAACAATTACTTTCTTGGTAGGCTTCTGTTTAGATACAAGCCGTTGTGTCTGGGTCAAGGGAGAGCTCGCTAATTCCAGTTGCAACAGAAATAATATAAGCACAGACAGGTTTCCAAAACAAGTGCTTTTTTTTTATTTTATTTTATTTTTTTTTTTTTTGGCAACAGCGTTACGGGTTAGTCAAAGAAACTTAGAACCGAGCATTGGAAAATAATGACACATTCCTCGGTCTTGCACACATGCAGTAATAGTGGAAAAATGTGGCAGCACACTATTCCCAAAATACTGCTCTGCTTCTAAAGGAAGCGCAACATATTCCACCCGTTACACCGTGTAACAGGCACTGTCTTTCGTTAAAGCCTGTGTAAAGTTCATTAATTTCAGTGTAGACACCTGCGGCTTATAGACAGGTGTGGTTTATTTATGTTCAAAATAAAAATCTTTGTCAAATTCATATAGGTGCGCTTTATAGTCCGTAAATTACGGTATGTAAGAGTCTGATGGTCAGGTGTCCACAAACCAACCTGTCTGTCTGTCTGTCTGTCTGTCTGTCTGTGTCATCTCCCTTTTCTCCAACATAACATCTCTGTCTAGTAAAGAACAGACCAGTCCTCTATGCAAAATCGCTCCAAATTCAGGTGTGAATTGTCTTTTTCAGTTTATCTCACAGGGTTTAAGCATGATTTAGTACAGAATATTTAGATGGTCGTGTCAGTAGCGTGATTTTTGTGGTCATTGAACCATTCCCCGTTTAGTACTTTTTTGTAGAGGCAGCCAGATTTTCCTTTAAAATCACCTTGACCCTATGAGCTTTTGTATGGAACAGCCACATCATCACAGATTCTCAAATTCTTGTTAGTGGGAATTAGATTCCTCTCTGTAACCTGCTTTTTATTTATTTTTATTTTTATTTTTATTTATTTATTTTTTAACATTTTATTATAATCATGTTCAGTAAACGCTTATCCTTTCATGTTTTGAGATTTATAACTTCTTTATCTTGATATTTGATATTTTTTAAATATCAATAATTGTGACAAGTATTTAAGGTTTATTTAGGATGAATGAAGTTAAAGTTTATAACTCTCCCATAATTTTGTAAAGGGAATTTTTTCATCTTTATCTGTAGTGGCAGACTGTTTTCACAAAACTGATTCAAATGAATATAATGCATTTTTATGAGAGGACATTTATTTCAGCATTACCTCTGTAGACTTGGGCACAACACCAAAGTATCACATACACATGCTGAAGATTGAACCTGAAATGGGAATCATTTAATGTAGTATTGTTCTTGCAAATAGCTCTAACTATATTAGTGTTTCTTGTTGTTTTCATGTCCACTGTAAAGAATATGTCCTTTGTTGGAATAGATTTGTCCTTTCCTTTTTTTTTTTTATATTTATGGTTATTTACAATGTTCTATTTCTCACTTGACACTTTGGACCATCGGCAAGATATTTTTGCTATTTTAAAATTGGGATGAGTGCCACATGTGCATATCTGTCAGCATTGGAGCCATGGCAGACATTGCTGAGGACATTTAGGAAGCTTTACTCAGGACACCACAGTCACAGAGAGTCGATTACACAAACACAGGGAACCGGTTGTGCTTGCAATCCAATCTGAGGTTATCATTCAGGTTCAGGGTTTTCCAGGCACCGTCATTCTGACTTCTGTGCCTATGCTCTTAGTAATGATTTGTTATAAGAGCAAAAGCCAGTGGACTTCTCAGAAAGCAGGAAGAGTTTTTTTTTTTTTTGTTAGGC
The DNA here is from genome assembly GCF_014805685.1 of Silurus meridionalis. Classification (NCBI taxonomy): domain Eukaryota; kingdom Metazoa; phylum Chordata; class Actinopteri; order Siluriformes; family Siluridae; genus Silurus; species Silurus meridionalis. The sequence goes on from NC_060885.1 coordinate 18,048,899, forward strand.
TCAGTGTGTTCTAAAGTTACTCCTCGTGCAGATAATATACTAATTGCAGGTATGTAGGTAATTTCCAGATCTCAAAGAAATCTTACAAAACGAACCTCTTCTCGTTTCACTGCTGACTTCCCCATTTGTCTCATTCGTAGATGGATTTTTGCAGACAGAATACAATGCATTCTGTTAGATCATGCTAGACCTTAGGCCATATAGGGAGAGGTTATGTTCTTACAGGTTCTGCATTCCACAGCAAAACCATTGCACGACACCTCGGCTGACACAAGATCTTGCACTCTACAGGCCAAAGTTTTGCGACAAGACTACTATATGCAACATGATCCGATTTGATTGTGTGTGGCATAATGTAATATCACAACATAACATAAAAAAGCTTCGAGCACTATACTTTACCTCGTGCCTGCCATACGTGTACATGTACATTTGCCAATATACTGCCACAAATCTGTGTCTTGGATGCATTCTTCAAATCTTGAAGGTTCTGTGGGCCTCTTCGATGAACTCTGGTCTTTAGTTCTTTTCATAGATTTTTAATTGAATTCAAGTCAGGTGATTCAAATCTAGCAGCTTTATTTTTTTTTCTCTGAAACCAATTGAGAGGTTTTTTTTGAGAGTTTGGCTGTGTTTGGGATCATTGTCTTGAAATGTTCACCCTCCTTTCATCATCCTGGTAGATGGCAGATTTTTTTATTTTTATCAAGAATGTCTCGGTACATTTTTCCATTCATCCTTCCTTCAATTATATAAAGTTTGCCAGTATTGTATGCTAAAAAACAGCCCCACACCATTATGTTTTCACCTCTAAACTTCACTGTTGGTATGGTGTTTTTGGGGTTGATGTGCAGTGCCATTTGTTCTCTAAACATGGTGAGTATTATGGCATCCAAAGAGTTAAATTTTGGTCTTATCTGACCAGACGATATTCTCCCAGCAGCAAACTTTAAACGAGCTTCAACATGCTTTTTCTTCACAAATGGAGACTTGTTTGGTAAGCATGCACACAGGCCATAGCGGTTAAGTGCATTACTTATTGTTTTTTTGTTTGTTTGTTTGTTTGTTTGTTTTTAAACAGTTGTACCTGCTCATTTCAGGTTTTTCTGAAGCCCTTCACAAGTGGTCCTTCTCTCTTGGACAACAACTTTTGATTTTCTTTTCACTCCTCTGTCAGAAATCTTGTGAGGACCTGGTCATGGCCTGTTTATGGTAAAATTATGTTCTTTCCACTTCCGGATTTTGCCTTTAACAGTGCTCACTGGAACATTCGGAAGTTTTGAAATCCTTCTGTAACCAATGCCTTCAGTATGTTTTGCAACAATAAGGTTGCGAAGGTCTTGAGGAGCGCTCTTTGCTTTTCCCCATTATGATGTTTCTTGTGTGACACCTTGGTAATGGGACACATTTATACAGGCCAGTTGGCACTGAACCAGCTGATATTCATTTGCACTGACAAGTGACAATTCTCACAACCGGCTTGTGTATTTTTAAACAGTTATTATTATACTGTGTTATTATTAACTCTATCATCAAACCATAAAATTGCAGCGTGTTATATTAACATTTAGATAAAATTAAAAACAGACCTTAAAGTATTCTAAATAGATAATACCCCCCCAACTCAGCTTTTTTCCCCCCCTCAGTGATTGTTGTTGCGGGTGTTGCTTTCTGAAGCATGTTATGTTGTATGTACATGACAGCAAATGCTCAAAGGACGAGATGCTAAGGAAGCTGTTAGATAATTCCTCTGAGCGCCCAGCTGCAGCCTGCCTTTAATGGGATGAAGCTATACAATGCAAGGCCATGCTTCACTCTTGCCTCCATGTGTATGACCTTAATGTGTTTATAAAAAGCTTAGTGGAGTGAGGGGCGCGCCAGACATGTACAAACTTTTGGATAATGCTATAATGGAACATTGTGTCTCGACTCAAACGCTTTGTTTGATTTGTTTCATGTATGTTTGCTTATATTTGTTTCTCTCCATGACTGATGTGAGAGCAAAAGGTCAAGAATAGTAGTTCTAGAGGAATGGCTGTGTGCTCAGCGGCCATTTTTAACACCCCAGGTATATATCAATAAATAAAATAAAAAAAACAATAGACTATGTGACATGTCTTGAACGGGTTTATAATTGCTAAAATGTTAAAAATGACAAATTTGTGGCTTTTGGTGTAAATCATACAATCTAATAACTTATTACTAATTGTAACTGAAGAAGTTTGATTTAGTCACAAATTATATTTACCACATCAGCTGGCTGATCCTATATTGTTTTCTGTTTGGGGTACAAACATAATGGCCTCTGTGTATTTTCATTATGTGGACAGTAGAAAGCTGTATTTTGTATTTGACCCACTTCTTGATTTATTAGCTGTATGTAGTAAATTATATGCTGTGCAGTATGTGCACTCTAAAATTCTTCCAGTTTATCTGCTGTCCGGTACATAAACATGCACCAAGAGTCCCTAAGTGTAGCCTGCTTTATTTGGCAGGCAGAGAATGAAAGGCTGTACAAATCTGGTAAACTTGTCTTTTTTGTTTGCGACTTTTATCAGCAAGGCAGTTAAGTCTTTTCATTGAGAAGTTGGATTTCTCTTTATTCCCTTTATGTCTTTAGGTCCTTATGGTTTGTTGTTTATGCTTAGTAAATATATTTATTTTAAGCCTGCAAATTAAATCTAATTTCTTTAAATGATATTCTTTCCTTTGTTCTGTACGTGTCTCTCATGAAAACTAGTCATGCTAATGATGTGTTAGGATTAAGCTGATTTCAAAAGCATTGTTATTATGTGCTCAATCTCTGGTGGGAATGCCCTTCTTGTTTTCATCAAACTGAATTGTCCTAATTTGCAACACTACTGTTTACTCTGTTTCCGTGCAGACCCGCATGCAGAGCTTGCAACCCGATCCAGCCGCCCGCTACCGTAATGTAATGGATGCGTTATGGCGCATCATGAGGACTGAGGGTATCTGGCGGCCTATCAGAGGCCTGAATGTGACAGCAGTGGGGGCAGGGCCCGCCCATGCGCTCTACTTTGCCTGCTACGAGAAGCTAAAAAAGACTCTTGGAGATGTCATCTACCCAGGAGCTAACAGTCATTTGGCGAACGGTACACCTCACCTGCCACACCACAGACCACATGAACAAACACAGAAATCAGAAATGATAGATATTTAGGTTTTCTCATGTTAAGAAAAGTTATATCAGCTGCACAAATCTGAAAGTTAAAACTCTGAATTCTGGAGGAGTCAGAATTGAGGAGTTGGATTGAGTAGAAATTGACCGACACTTGGCACAGCTGTTTTGTCTTGTGATTTAGAAGTGTTCATATTTAATGATGGGATCAAAGCATTGTTTTGTTTTGTATAAAGAACATTAGTTATCTGTGTAAATTTACAATGATGGTCATCTTACAAGCATTAAAGTACTTTGCTAAACTACCTAAAAAGTACATTGCTCTTAATGAATCATGCAATCTTCACATTAATGCAGGAGTTTAAATTAAATGCATCAGCATTTTTTTTTTCTATTTGTTTTTCCATGCATTCTGTTTATTGTGACGCTTATCGTGTAAAAGGTAACTGCTACTTCAGTATCTTACAACTTACTCAAGTAGATACTTGTTAATTTTTTTTACTTAAATATTTTGAGTATTTTAATATGCATTAATAATTTAATTTGAGATTTTCAGTAAAGCAGTATTGCTACAGAGTATCAAAAGTTTTATTCATTTTATTGATTTATTTATTTATAAAAAGAAATTCTCCCTAAAAATAAAAAAAAATCTAAATAAAATTAAGTCTAATATACCAAATATTACACTTAATAAATGTAGCACTTAAATACATATTTATCTTTATTTATTTATAAACATTTATCTAGACAAAAATTGTAACAGTTGTCTATACAAGTTGGTTTTAAAATAAAATATGGTAATTACTCATTATTATTATTATTATTATTATTATTATTATTATTATTATTTAAATGAAACTGTCAACAAATCAGTTACCAATACAATTGACCTTGACAGCGCTAAACAAATGCTTTCCTCATAATAACAAAGTTTTATAGAAGTAATGAGATGTCTTGTGTTGCTTTCCTTATAATTATGGGGTTTATTATTATTTTTTTGGTTATAATAAGATGCTTTTCCTATAATATGTTTTCTTATAGCAAAAATATGCTGGAGGTGGAAAACAGCTGTTTAATAAATATAATATAATAAAAAAAAAAATAAATACCTTTTGGTATATTGCCTTTCAAACTCTATTCTTCCCTCACTCTTATTATTGTTTTCTTCTGAATTGCCGTTCACACTTGAAATGAGCTGCATTAATTCTGCATTGTGTGAACTGCAAGAGCCTATAAAGCTTTGAGAGTAAAATCGGTTAACATAGCTGAACTGTGTTTGGTGTTGCTTTGGTGTTTGCCGTTTCTCTTTTTCTCTTTCTCTTTATGTCTAGGTGTGGGGCAGAGTGGGTGAGTAGCTTCTGGAATGCTCATCAGATTAAAATGCTCTGCAACATCCAAAGAGAAGACGTTTGGCCGTTTCAAAAGAAGCGACTATGCTTTCTGTGGATAAATCTGTTATTTGCAACCATTTCTTTTATTTATTTGATTTTGTTTATTTAGGTTTCTCTCTCTCTTTTTTTTTTTTTTTTATTTTTTATTTTTTTATTTGTATTAAATGAAATTATTGCAGTAGACTTCGTTATTATTATTTACTTCAAAGTGGTTCATGTTTTTGATACAGAAGGTTGTGCATAATTTTGCTAAATGAGTTACTAAGTTAAAGTAAGTGTGTTCTTATCAGCTATAAATGGAAATAAACGAAAGGAGAAGGTCTTTTCTCACCTGTGGTAGTCACCTTCCTAATCACAGACTTAGCACAATTTTAATCTCTTCCCAATCTTTGGAGGCTTTTTGTGGCTGAATTTATTAGTGGTTTGCCAGGATCAGATTGCAAAATGTATCCACAATTCCTCTCCTACCTGTCTCCTTGATGCTCACTGTTAAGGTTTTATTTTGGCAGGAGCTGCAGGATGCGTGGCCACATTGCTTCATGACGCCGCAATGAACCCGGCTGAAGGTACTTATAGTTGATGCAAATTCTCAAACACCCACATTCATGCCTGTTCTGTCTACTACAGGGATCTCAAATCTTATTCACATGGGCCCAGTGTAGATGCAGGTTTTTGCACTAGACAAACAGGAGCCACATCTAAATGAACAATTGAACACCAACATAAGGGTGGGTGAAATATTAGAAATATCATATCATGGTTCTTGTAATCATTATTGTAATACAGGATATGTATCACATTATGTTGGTTTGTTCAGGAATTGTTGCCAAAATAACAAAATATTAGGGTGGCACAAGTGTTTTATTTGTCGTTTTAACGTCTCCAATGTTTTGTTTGAAATAAAAAAATTTAAAAAAATATAAAAAGTTCAAAATATAAAAGCTAGCAGGTCTGCAAGTTATTTGCAGATAAGTTTGGGGACTGATCAAAAAGATTAAAAGAGCAGTTTCTATGCACTTTGCATTTCCAACCAGTAGGTGGCATTAATGAGCTGTGTGATTAACTAGCAACATGTAGACCCATAAAAAAACTTGTAAAGGGAGGTCCTATGGGAGAACTTAGCCTTCAAAGTAATTAACAGCTGCACTGCACTGGAATGCTCTCATCTGTGGTCTGAAGTTTGCAGCACCGCTGGCATTGCTCCAGCTCAGGCTTACACATCCAGGTGGCAGTACACACCTGCTCTGCTGCCTTGAACCGCACGTGCAGCTTGAGCTCTTCCGTTCTGAGTAAACGGCCTCGACTGTGCTGAAAAGACGACTTTATTTGATCCACTCATGTCCGGATGGAACAGCTTACACTGTTTAATGAGTCTACACACTCCTCTTTTGATGGCCTTATTGTATTTCAGTCATGACCTTTTATATTTTGACTGGGTGTTTGTTAGCTGCTTAATGACCTCTCTCTCTTTCTCTCTTTCTTTTTGTTCTTTGTGCTTGTTCCTATGGTTCCTTGCAGTGGTGAAGCAAAGGATGCAGATGTTTAACTCGCCCTACCAGAGCGTGCTGGAGTGCATGCGCTATGTTTGGCGACATGAAGGAGCTGGGGCTTTTTACCGCAGCTATACCACGCAGCTCACCATGAACGTGCCGTTCCAGGCGCTGCACTTCATCACCTACGAGTACCTCCAGGAGGTGCTCAATCCCCACAGACTGTACAACCCATCATCTCATATGATTTCCGGGGCTCTAGCTGGGGCGGTGGCTGCCGCCGCCACCACACCGCTAGACGTGTGTAAGACTCTGTTAAACACACAGGAGACACTGGCGCTGCACTCAGTGAGCCCTGGCCGAGCACAGATCTCAGGCCTGGCCCATGCCTTCAGGACAGTATACAGGCTGGGTGGCCTGCCTGCCTACTTCAAAGGTGTGCAGGCTCGAGTCATCTACCAAATGCCCTCTACAGCCATCAGCTGGTCTGTTTACGAGTTCTTCAAGTATGTCATCACCAAGCATCAACTTGAGCGGCTGAGAATGCAGAGGGATGGAGAGAAGTAGATGCTTGCACGCTTATTGTCGAACCCTGCCCTTGACCAGCAACTCCCCTGGCCTTGACTTTCTCTCTCTCTTGCTGTCTCTCCTGTTTGCTGCAACGCCGACAAGACATGCATGCTACAGAGAGACAGAGAGAAGTAGCCGCTCACACGCACACTCGTCTTGGCCTGTCCTTGCTCAGAAGATACCCAGGACTCCTTTCCCTCTTTTAAATTTATTTTTCTTTTCTTTTTTTTTTCCCCCTTTCGCACAATCTTCACCACTACACCAACGACCAGGGCTCAATACTGCACAGGGATAGACTGGTTGGACATCTGAACAATATTTATATCAACAGTTGCTTTGCACTAGAGTTTCATAAATCCCAAATGTGATTACCCTTGGTCCCACCAGAGGGCATCAAAGCCTCTACTAAGTTAAAAGTTGCTAATTAGAGGAAGATCTTTGAAATTCAGTGATCTACAATAGAACACTCTGTAATATAGCTTTCTACAAGCAAAGGTAGAGTAATGTATAGAAACTGAGGATGTATAGTAATTGAGGATATATTTTTAAAATTTCCAGACAGATCACAATTGTAACTAATCAAAGCATTTAGACCAAATATAAATTAAAAGGTTAATATTGATCAGAGATAGAAAAATAATAGCACAATGAACTTTTCCTAACAATTGGTTTTGCTTATTTATTATTAAATAACCATTTTAGATTTAAAATCTATCCTGAAAGAATTTTTGGACCCCTAATTTTACATTATTGGTTTCGAGTTTCCTGAGCATTTGAGAAAGCATTGCTGGGAATAAATGCAGTTAAAAGAAGCTCCATTTCCTTCTGATGTTTATAACATTACTGCATTGTCTGTAAACTGCATAGAAAGCAATAACAGTGTTTAGTAATTGGAATATTGTTCTAATTTTACCAACTGTTCTTACTTGCACTGATTAAAATTGAAGGCCATTTAAGAGACGTGATTGTGGTAAATGTAATGTGCATTTACTGTAATGTACCGAGTGTTTGTAGACAGAGGGATATAATGACCTCTGGGAAACATCATAGATGGTTTTTGACTGAAGTCTGTTTTATTGCCCCTGTTGCTTGATTATACCTTAATGTTGATAAGTTATGGAGTTGGTCCTTTTGGCATCTGTCTTTGCTCAACCCTGTTCCCAGCTTTCAATAAAGTAGCAGTGCAGTGACTACTGCCTGCTTAAAATAGTGATTTTTGACTTTTCTCTCTAAAACTTTCATTGTGTCTGTAAAAATGCACTCTCTCCAATTCAGTTAAATTTGCATGTATTTGGTACATTGATTCATTACATTTTAATGCAACAAATCAGTAGAAGCCTAAGTGTCTGATGGTATTGTGACAGCTTCCATCTTTTTTGTTCATGGTATGTGCATTTCAGCTGCTCAGTAACACTAAGACATGGAGAGTTGAAAGGGAGCTCTGTTGGTGGTATGGCCAATGTTTGGGTTAAACCACAGGTGCAGACGTGGCCTTTGACCATATGTGTCCTGACTCGAGGCAAGGTTATGTGCCGGTAGAGCTTTTACTTTACCTGCCTCCTCAGGCCTGTTAAGCATTCACCCCCAGAAATGCTGAAACTTGGAGAGAAATGAGACGAAAGACAAGGAATGGAAAGGAACCCTGAAGCTCAGAACAGCTGAACGTGAACTTGACTGGCAGGATCACGGTCTTTTTCAAACCTAGGTGTTTAGGAGGTGTTAGTCCTTGTTAAGAAATGTTTTAACAGTGAACAAGAAATTATGCAAACAAATAAGGCGTGCTATCGCAGCATTACAGTGAGCCGGTATGACAGACTGCTGTCTCCTTTTGGGCCGTCAACCGTTTGTCTGGAGATTGTACTTCACCTTTGTACTCAAGAGGTATGTTTACCCTTCGTCTGAAAAACAAGCCATAACCTGAGTTGGAAAAGAATGAGAAGGTGCTGGTTGTCAGATGCTCATTTCCACTTAGATGATTTGAATACTATTTTAACATGGAAATCAGGACAAGGCTTTACCCTTCAGGTTCCTTAATGCAACATTAAATGCAAGTCTGACCCAAGCTCTGCTGTGTCTTTTTTTTTTTTTTTTTGGTCACCCAAGAGTCCTCTAAATGAGTCCTGAAGGACATCATCAGCTCAAGAAACTTTGACAAAAGTATAGCCCGCCCACCAAGAAAAGCATTTCCTTGCGTTGGTTTCTTCTCCCTTTCATTTTCTTTTGTTGCAAACGAATACTTTGACACTTGCTTTAGTGCCCTGAGTCATGTCATTATAATGTTTTTGAATGCGGTAGCTCCCGTTTCCCATGTGCAATGCAAACACAGAGCAGACAGTGTGGTCATCCAGGATTAAATGTCTAACAGCTAGTTGCTTTTCAAAACCCATCTCCAGGCACGAGATGATATTTTGCCACTCATCCAACACACATGCACACACTCATGTCAGTCAGGCACCTGTTCAAACAGGGAGTGTTAATGAGCAGTCTTTGTGTGTCTGAGTGTGTGACGGTGTGGTTCGCCCCGCCCTGCCTCAGTGTTCGTTTATCTCCATCCTCCCGTCCATGGGGCGGCTGGCCAGCATGAGCTTGTCCACAATGCAGGCTGATGAGCTTCTTCAGAAGAGTCTACAGAGGATTACATTGAAGTGTTTATAAATTATTGAGATACAACATGTCTAGATTCTTTATGAGGAAACAGTGAGCGTGTTCTTTTCCAAAGCTTGTGTCTGGTCTGATTGTAATTACCTTATCTGTGAATTTTTAAGTGCCATAAGTGGGACAAAGTGAGAAAGTGAAAGTGTCCATATAGTTATGTTCATATCTGCATGTTGGTTCAGTCACTGAGCTGCTGACAGACAGCTTATGTTTGTTTTTTCTTTTCACTTTAATAGATCCCTTTATTGCTTAAGAGGATGTGTGTCTCTGTGAGTCTACTCACTGACACTATTACTGTCTTTAAATATGATCATGGATTATTTTTTACTTCAGCTACACTTTATTTAAATATTAGACTATTGAAGAGTAAGTAAAGGTGAAAGACTTTTTATTCACACTAGACAGCCCATTCTGCCAGCCAGACATCCCTGAGGCACTATTCTAGGTCTGTTATACATTCAGAATTGGCAGCTGCTTGTTTTAGTCTTTAGCTTAAGACATAAAAACTTTATGCTAATACATTCTAACCACATTTTGATAACTTGCTGAACTGAATCACCCCAAACCACAGCTTTGACCAAAGTTTGACTCCACTCCTCTGGGTTTAGTGTTTTCAGAGAGGGGTTGTGCTCCTTTAGTCTCCTGCTGTTCATTTAATGCTCGTGTTTGTTCCTTGCGCTGATCTCTGACCCCCTAATGTCCCCGGTTGTGATATGGAGACCACTTGACTATGAACTCTGTGTTGGGGTACTACGATGACCCATTCTACTTCTCATAGTAAATGCACACAGCCTCTGCTAATCTAAACTATTTAGTCTAGTTCTCTCAGCCATACTGCTGTAGTGAAACACTGACTGGGCATGGTGTACTGGAAGCTTTTAATGCAGTAAAATGCATCATGGTTTCAGGCAAGAGATTTATTTTACACAGAATAACTGACAGGATTTTCATTATGTTAAAAAGACTGTCCATTTTGGTCATTCTTATGTTTGATATGTTTTAGAGAACACATGATCTCTATCATAGCATGACAGGCAGGCGATTATTAAAAAATGTATTCAATGACCTGACACCATTTACACAGAGAACCACTTTATCAGATGAGCTTACATCGTATACTTGTCAGAAAGAGCAAGTAGTAGTGAGAGTGCAATCAACGTTTTTATACAGATTTTTTCCCCCACATCCACTTTCACCTCCTGACACCTCTTCTAGTTAATAGGCACAGCATCAGTAGATGTCTCTCTAACACTTGCCTTTTTTGTTTTGTTTTGTTTTTGTTTTAAGTACTTGAAGACGCAGTATCGTCTTTGTAATTTAAATGCCAATTTAGCATTTTTAACAGTACAATCAAACCAAACTTTGTTTTAGAAGCTAAACAGATAAAGCCTGTCTAATTAATCTAAATTCCTGCTATACTTTTTATGGACAGTCGAGGCTGGTGGAGGTTGTGTTTTAGTGTGGAAAGCATTTCCTTGATACATCTAAATGCCACAATGTATTTGAGTATTGTTGCTGATCATGTGCATCCCTTCATGGCCACAATTTCCCCCATCTTCTCATGGCTTATTCTAGCATGATAATGCACCATGTCAAAAAAGCAAAACACAAATCACACAAGTCTTAAATCCAATAGATGTTATAAATATATAAAATAAATGTTTGGGATGTGGGGGAACAGAAGAATCCATTTTGTGGAATTTATGTGATGAATAATTTTGGTGGTTTACAGAGGGGGAAAGAGCCCCTACCCAGTAATACTATAAAGCTCTTCATAGGCTACTCCTGGCTAGATTGAAAATACTTCTTGAAAGTTTGTGTGAAGAAATCAATTTGTCAAAGAGCACTCACTAATAACAACTATACTTCAGCGTTTACAAAGTGGAGGTGAAGGAGTGTCTCTATAGATGCTTAAACAATACAAATCAATGTCAGTGAGGCTCTTAACTACAGTAACTGTTAGGAATGCTGAGGGTTTCATGGTGAATATGATGGGTGAGAAAGTGTCTGGGCTTTGACAAGGCATTTGATCAGGTTTTCTTGCCCTCACAGAAAGGCAGTTTAGGGGAGACAGCATGGCGCCCGGTTCCCTGTGTGTACATTAAAAGCAGACACAAAGCTCTCCATGCTGGGAGGAGGTTGAACTGGGAGTTTGGCGGATCAGGGGTGCCCTATGCTCCTCAATGTGGCTTTGACGAATCCCGATGTCTGAGTGGAGAGAAGCTCCCTTGGCTGTCTTGTCTAAATAAGCTATGACTGAGTAAGCTCCCTTACTGCATTAGGCGCCCCGACTCACTTATCTGCTGCAGATTAAGCCTCAACACAAAAACAAGAGCTGAAACATCATCTAATGCCAAAGAGCACAGAAATACCGAGGCTTCCTGTAGAAATCTGCCATCACTTTGCTAAATAGTACGATAATCACAAAATAGATTTGCAGCAAAGGTCCTGTCATCTAACCATACAACACCAATGGAAATTGTTTCAAGTGTTGAACTGAACTGTCACTTGTCCCATCACACTCTTGCCATCTTTCTTTTTTATAGATAGCTAGTAAAGTACTTTCTGTATGCACTACAATCATCAGTGTTTGACAGACTGTAGTTTATAGAGTGCATTATGTACAGTGTTGTTCAATTTTATCATGCAAGCATACAGTAAAGGGGAAATAAGTATTCCACATAGTTCAATGCATATAATTTGACTTCAAATTTAAATGCAATATCTTTTGACTGTACTTATAAATATGTACAGACAAAATGTATTTACAAGTATAAACAAAAATACTGTATGTCTAAAAAGAACAAAATTATAAGGAAGAAATTATTATAGATTTTTTAAACATTTGTTTATTGTTACATAAATCAAGTTCTAGATATATTGAAATGCTGCAACAAGAAAAAATGTTATGCAAGTGGCACCTGGTGTCATTATTAAAGATGTTGCAATTGGTCGGGAAGATTTCATGCAGAATTGTAGCAGCATGTAGCATTGTGGTGAAAGTGAAGGTTTTCCTAATGTTTTTAGGGTCAATTCCATTCCAACAATGGCCTTAAACATCCCTGTGACAATTGGTTCAGTAAAATACAGGTGGAAAATTGGAATCATACAATCATTACAATACTCTTTTTTTTTTTTCCATTACATGTGTTTTATATGTGCTTGTTGAACATCCAATTTCAAAGCAGGCTGTTCACTAGATTTTGGAAAATGACTGTGTATATTTTTACCCACAGTTGAGCACAAATTAATCCCAGAGCTAGGCCTTTCAACTTATTCCACATCAACTTTGACAAACAATGACTTCATAAACCTTGCTTTTGTGCACAAGAGCATTGTCATGCATGATTTGAGTTAGATCACATACTTCCAGTGAGCAGTTGCATCATACATCAAGAAATTAAGACACTCTAGACAATTGTGTGTTCTCAGCAATTTATGGAACACCCATATGTGTCATAGATCCCTTCAAACCTAAAGGAAATTTGCAAAGAGAAATAGGCCAAAATTAAAGCACAATGTTGCTAATTACAGCTAATTCAACAAAAGGAGCTGCTGAGTGAGTGACAGTTTATTGCTGCTATGATGTGAATAACATAAAATAACATCTTGAAGATGGTCCATTATAGTAAATGTAACTTGTAATTAGTTAGAGGTATGCTTTGGTTTTCATTACAATAAATCTGTAAACCTGTTATAGTTGGCTAATTGTTGAGACATACGAAGAATAAAACACACACACACACACACACACACACACACATCTGATGTCTTGCTCTCCCCACCTTATGATATTGAGAAAGAAATATTGTGAAAAAGTGCTACCCGATTGTTTCCCAAACCCTTTTCTTCAAGTACGGCCTCCTACTGCTGCTCTTTTAATATCTGTGCTAATATGCCCCATTTCCTTTAGTCAGCAGAATCAGGGTGGTACACAGAGACACAGTAAAATATGGAAGAATGAGATAGAAAAAAAAAAGAAACAAACTACCAAAAAACTGAAGACCTTTGCAGGTTAAAGTTAGATTAGTAGATTACTAAACACAAATATCTGCATTTGCACACACATCTGCATTTACTATACATCTTCTGTATGTGTCTGTATTATATAGCACACCATGTTTACCTCAACCTATATACTTTTTATGTCAATGTATTACAGCAGAACTATATTTATTTAATTGAACTTTTTTTTGCAATTTGCATTACTGGTTGGATGCATTTAATTCTATTTGTAATCCTATGCTGACAATGACAAAGTGAAACCTTAAATAGCCTAAACTCAATGTAGATTACCTGCACAGTAAAATGGGTAATGCCTGGAGGTGAAATGCTTTTTTTTCCACAGTGTTGATCTCACGTTTGCTGAGTGGAATGCATGTTGATGGAGGATCTGTGTTTAACCCACCTGCCCAATTGCTTGTCTGGGTAAAACAGGGCCGTCTATCTGTTGCTGGCTGTTCTCCATTGTGCCTGGATTTCTTGGCTCAGAGTCTCTGTTTTACATGACAGAACGCTTTGCCCTTGACTTTGCTATCACCCTCTCACTCTTTGTAAGAGGGCTGGGCAGGGAAAGTATGTGGGAGTGAGAGGTACTGATTCAACTTGATCTATGTTGCATGCATCAGCTTTTCTTTCTCTTTGTCTATCTCTGTCTCTTTCACATTTCCACAGATTTTGAAACAGCGTTTAGCTTTGACAGGTAACTGATTATTCGACTTTAATTGTATACAAAAACAACAATACAAAGAAAACCAGGAACTCTGTTTTAAATATGCACCCGTCTTATTTAAATATGTCCCCTCAGGTGAGCTCATGTTACGCTTAGACAAGACTGGTTTAAACTCTTTGGTTAAATGCGCTGTTTCAAGGCAGCACAGGGAGTTAAAATTGTATCTTTTTGCACTTGTTCTGCATAATGACAAAAAGAATTGCCTAAACAGTAATATGTCCATTAATCTTATGAATATGGTTTTCCAACTAGTGTTGTTTTGTGGTTTTGTTTTGTTTTAGCCACTGTGTGCATTGTAACTAAGGGCTGAATATACAGGTAACTTGAATTGCATACCTATGTTACAATGATTATGCAACAAAAGCAAAGAGTGTAATTTACAGCAGTATGCATAAAGATTGAAGTAAATAAGTATGGTTTTTTATTTTTTATAATTGCAAGATATTCTCACTCTCTCTCTCTATTTCTCTCTCTCTCTCTCTCTCTCTCTCTCTTTCTCCCTCTCTCTCTCTCTTTCTCGCTCTGTGTCTATCTCTCTATCTCTCTTTCTATGTCTTAATGTGGATTTACACTTACTCTATCTTTGTAATTAATCTCTCTTGCTCTGTAACTTCGCTTAGCTGTAAATGTTCATTTAAAGTAAATACTTCACCGAGCGTTGAAAGAAACATTGTCATGGTCTGCTGCTATACTCAAAAGATGATGGATCTTTTTTTCCTTCTCAGTTTCACACTGCCTGGTGCTGGGACATAAATGAACCATGAGATAGCTCAGTGTGAGTTACTACATAAAAATATATTTCTGTGTGAGCTTAGTCAGATAAATGTGTATTTTGTGTCTAAAAGCGAACTAGATTGCACTGGGGCGAGTGTGCTTGTCAACACTTGTAAATTGTTTGGGAGGCTTTGGTAAGGTGGGAAAGAGGGCCTACACTATGTGGGCTTGTGGAATTTTCTCCCAGCTGAAGCTAAAGATGATGTTCACATGCAGACTGGTTCCTATGAGGCAGAACTGCAAAAGGATTTGATACAGCTGGTAAATTTTTTTGTGTAGTTGTGGCATAAAGCCATGAAGTGTAAGGTTGCTTTTACAATATACTGTAGGATACAAATGATTAAACCAAAATGAACTTCCTTTCATCACCTCATAATTTTGACAGTGTTCTATGCATTTAAACTGCAAAACTGCATTTAAAATTATCAATAACATAGCAGTAATATTTTTCACAATCTTCTTTTCTTTTTTTCTTTTTTTAAATAATATTTGTATCTCAGATATTCACATATACCTTTATGTACCACATTTTAGATTAAAAAAATAATGCTGGGTATAAAATCTGCAATAAAATCTAATCTCCAAGAGAATTGCAAATTTGCCTTTGTGATGAAAGGAGGTTCATTTTGGTTTGATCATTTGTATCCTACAGTATATTGTAAAGCCTCATATATATATATATATATATATATATATATATATATATATATATATATATATATATATATATATATATATATGCTTTATAATGTATAAAATGTAATTCTTTCTTACTAGAGATGTATTTACATGTCTTACAAAGCGTTTACTATACCTGTATATCCAACAAAAAGATTCATACAGAGGCAGCCCCCATGTAGTCTTTTCTATTTAAATCCAATTCCTTTAAGAGTATATCATTGTGTGTGTATGTTTGTGTGCGTGCGTGCGTGTGTGTGTGTGTGTGTGTGTGTGTGAGAGAGAGAGAGAGAGAGAGAGTAAAAGGTAAAAGGATACGCCACACTTAGCCTTACATAAAAGAAACTCATGCAAGGCTTGATATGAAAAGGGCACTTCCCTTAATAAATTTTGCTTTTTGTAGTGCAGTGACTGTTAGTGGTCTCCAGTATTGAATGCATAATAACTGGTCTTGTAGCAGCAAGCAAACTGTTGGCATCTGGGCACGGACACAAAGAAGAAACAGTTTGGTAAGGCAAGCCTCCTTTAGCATGTCTTGTTCCAGTTTTTAAGCTTTGTTCATAAATGCTGTATAAAAATGAAATAAGAAACCAATAAGGAACATGTGTTCCATTTCGGCTTATTACCTATGGATTTAAAAATGATCATCTATTAGCTACAGAAGGCAAATTAATTTTCAGAATAATATTCTGTGGAATACAACAGCAAAAAAAAAAAAAAAAGAAAAAAAGAAAAATTCAAGTGACAAAAAAATTAAATAACTTGTGACCATACATGCTTACATGCATCTCTAGAGAAATGTTTTTCATTGGGCTGCTAGACTCTGCATAGGTTAACCAGAATAACAAAATAAATGTTCCAAATGAATGTTCCAAAGAAGCTGCTTTGTGTCCCACTTATTTTCTTTTTTATTCTTCCTACAGAGCATAAAGCAGTATTCACCTGGACATTTACTGAGGTTTCATGCATTAGTTACTGCCAACAATAAACTTGACCAACAATTCTTTTTATATAGCTGGAGAACTCAACTTGTTGTTAACAAGCATGAAAGACCAATTTGTATAAGCAAAATAAGCATTTTATAAGACTATATCATCCAAGTGATATATCAAGTGTGCACATATTATTGCATATAATTATATATATATATATATATATATATATATATATATATATATATATATATATAAATTACTTACTATATTATATTCTTGCTTATTAATTCTTCATAAATTCTTCATAATTTTTGTGCTTTCAGTAATGTACACTCTATTATACTGAAGCAAGGAAAATAATACAAGACATTTGTCCTTTGCGAGATTATATCTAAAAAAAAAATCAGTTTGACAGGTACGTATAGTTTAAGGTGAGAGCATGTCTTTTGATAGTCAGGTTCAAAGTTCAGAAAACACGTTCCATTGTCATTGTCTGGTCTGCACCTGTGAAGTACAGCAAGACAAGTTGAGACCTCACAATCTCAATCCTCCCCATTTCTTTTCAGAGGAAATGACCCAAAGATTCCCTAAAGGTACTTGACAGGAGAACTGGAAATTTTATCACTGTTTACTTTTTTTTTTAGAGGCATTTGTCACAACAAATGTATAAGTGTGTAAGTGTGTGTGTGAGTGTGTACATGTGCATGCCTGTGCTTGATAGTTTTTTCTTAGAGAGTGCACTGAGATCTACACAAATCACCCTGAATCAATAATAAGCCACTAGGAAATAAATACAGAGGTCAAATTGCCATATAAACTTTAAGATGGTGCTGCAAATTATGATTGTTTAGCTTATTAAAAAAGGGGGTAAACTGATTTCTTGAATATTGTGCTAAACTCTGAGTATTTATAACATTTAAGAATACTACTTGTTTATTAAATAATAATTTATTAAAAGAATTTAAGGCCAAGAAATGCAATAAAAAGCATACAATTGATATCAGTGATGAGGACTGACTTTATCCATGTTTAGACTGACTTGTGCAGTTCTAAATAATATGAATTAAACATCAATGAGGAAGGATAAAGCTTATATATTGTATTATTTGATCTTAGCTTACTTCAAGAGATTGGTATACTTGCAGGTGACTAACTATACCTAGTGCATTAAATGGAGCTGAAGGGGTTTTTTGTCTTTGTCTGATCTTTAAACATTTTAGTTACACCCTCAACATGTATTACACACACCCTGTTGTGGCTTGTGCTTTTAATTGACTAGTACACAAGCAGTTAAGACATATTTCAAGGTAATACATAATCACACACATAGTCTGTGTGCAAAACAGCAACCTTTATGCCAGAGAACTTTATCCACACTCCCATAAGACAGAACCAGTTCAAGGCCAGACAGTCTTTGTTCAGAAAATACTTGCTAATTTTCAATTGGCTTGGCTATGGTTCAGTCATATGTCATGCATGTTACCTGGCTAACCACAAAACCAGTATTCCAAAAAGCGCACAAGGCTGTGGGGATTAAAGCCAAGTCTAAGCTAGTAAGAAGCTCTAAGAGTGTTTAAGTGGATGACCTATCTGAGCAGTGATAGGAGACGCTGTCTAATGTTAATGCTTCTCAATGCACTCCTTGTTTTCTCTTATCTGTAGTAATTAAAACATTTAAATTCTTGACGCAGAGCTCAGGGAGTGAGATATCAGCTTGTTGGGAAGTATCCTGAGGAAATGTAACAGGTTGGAGGATATCAGACTTCTCGGCAGGCCATCTATGGCCAGTGGAGTGGAGAAATATTCACAGCACAGTGCCAAGAAACACCATGTTCCCACACTCACAAACTTATTGCACAGCCAAAGAGGGAAATTTCTTTTCCTCAAGCTTTTAGTCATAGCAAAGCAATGACATTTTTATGTCAATTTATGATTCTAAATCCCAAAACATGGCCTATAATTCACTTGTTCTTCTTAATAAGCCACTTTTCTGAACATGTGATTCAGAAATACTCACGTTTCATTTAGGCAAATGTGAGGTACACACATCAGTAAGCATGCATGTGCTGGGTGGGCCGATTTGTTAAGCAGTCATTCAGTGACCTTGTCTGTGACCTTCTCCAGTGCTTTAGGAAACATTAGTGAAAGAGAGTATTTCAGTGGTGTTCCATACTATGGAAACATCCACAAGAAGCTAAAGAGGAGGGCTCAGATCCTCATCACCTTTTTCCATGGAATTAAATCCTGATGACACTACAAGGCTGGTGGGGATTAACTGAACAAAGAGGAAAGGTCCAAAGCGTTAATAGTTAACTTTGTAATTCTACATTCTTAAGATTTATATTTTACCACTTGCATTGGATTTTGGTCACAAAATAAAAATTAAACGTGCCATTATATACAATTAAACAGACTGGGTTTTTTTTGTTTTTGATTGAGAAAATAGAGCACTGGTTGATGGATTCAGCGTAGCTGAGGGGAGTTCATCTCTTATGGTTTTTACTGTAAATGTTTACATTCCACGATACAGTGATGTTATCAGCTAATAGTTTCTGGAACAGTCCGAACAGCCTTGTGGGACAGATTTTTGAGTTGGGGGTGTAGGCAGTATGGAGGAACTTATGTGGCTTAGAAGACAGGGTCACTGGAAAGCTGTACTCTCTCCAAACAAAGGTATTAACTGCAGCCCATTTCCTTCCTCTCTCTTGCCCTTTGCTGAGCCTAGGTGACCACATTAATTCCTTTACCACAATGGTGCTGTGCAAAGTGCTGTGAGCTTCCTCTTTTAGTCCCTATGCTCTCACCTGGAAGCTCGTTGGCTTAGCAGATCTTAGATTAAAGTGTGTGTGTGTGTGTGTGTGTGTGTGTGTGTGTGTGTGTGTGTGTGTGTGTGTGTTTTCTACTTTTTATTAGATAGATATTCATTATGAGCCAGACATTTAATTCTATAGTAATTAATCAGATTTATGTGCTTTATTTCATTGTACAGTGAAAATCTTTGTACAAGAACATAAGCACACCACAGCAATAATAAGGTTTGGTTATGTTTTTTCATATCTTTAATAAATTGGTTAGTCAACAAAATGTATTAATGAGAAATATATCTAATTGCACGTTGGTTCAAATGTCTCTATTTATGATTACAACAATCTCTTTGTACAATGCGTTGGATGCTTCTAAAACAGAATTTACTGAGAAAGCAAAACCCTTGAATTGTGGGTCTCACATTGCCTTTTTGTCACACCTATTTTAATTCCCTGGCAAATCACATGGGATTACAGTGTCTGTTCTTTGTGGTGTAATTGCAGGGATTAACTATAAAGTAGGTAAAAGTGATCCAGTCATCTTGAGACCTTTTTTTCTAATTTGTCAGCTGTGAGTTTGTGTCTGTGTGCGTTTGCATGTATACATGTGCGTGTGAAGTGCATATGAGCAGGGGAGGTGGGGGTGGTGGCCCAAGGCTTGCTCACACTGGTCTACACAAAACCAGAAAGCATTGCCCTTCACATTGAAATGAAGTGTTTGCATACTTCTCTGCTATGCATTTTTGCATAAATGCATACATGTGTATGGAGAACGTCATATAGGCTTATGTATACACACACACACACACACACACACACACACACACACACACACACACACACACCTTCCATATTTAGCTTATATGTATATTTGCACAAATACACACACAAAATGCTGTATGTCATTTCTGTACCATTAGTTGAAGAGTGTAAAAATTTCAGAACATTTTGTGCCCTGATATTATGAGAGAGAGAGAGAGAGAGAGAGAGAGAGTGTGTGTGTGTGTGTGTGTGTGTGTGTGTGTGTGTGTGTGTGTGTGTGTTGCATAAGTGTGTACAGGTATAAACCAAAAGAGACACATCAATTCAGAAAAATCTAAATGCTTTTGATCTATCTATTTTCAAAAGTATATATTGATATAAAACAAACACCAATAGAACACCATCATTATTAAATTGCTATGTTTTTATTCCGTTGTTTTATTAAGACATTATAATAAATTAATGTAATGAAAGTGAAACTTCTTGGAAAAGGTGTATTGTGAATTTAGGTCAAGCCATACTGACAGGTTTTGGGAGATCACAGAGTTCAAAAGGAATTTTTTTTTTTTTTTATGGAAATACATAAATCATATTTAAATAAAATTATAAAAATAAAATGTGCTGTCAATTTGTTTTTCTACTATGGTGGATGTGTTGTATTGTTCAAAAATTTATCATTTGGATATTTTAGCTTGGACACCAGAAGTGTGTGCTAAAGTGTATGTATCTATATATTTTTTCATCATATACTATTGATATTAGAGTTAAATCAAATTGTTAAATACTAAAAGACAGTGTTAGGGAGAAAGATTATAATGTAGTTATTCAAATAAAAATTATAATGTACTTTTAAAAAAATCCTAAATTTCCTAATCTACATATCAGACCTTATTAAACATGTTTTTCTACAAACTTGCCTTGGTGTGTTTTTTTCTCTTTTTTTTTTTTATTTCACGTTTGAGTTGTCCTTCTGATTTTTATTTTTTATTACATTTTTTACATTTTTGTTATCTTTTAATATGTTGCTTTGATTCCGCTCGGGTGGTGAATATTATGAATATATTTGTTTGATGTGTGACAGCTTTTGATTACTTTTTGTTTTAACTACAAATAATGCAAAAAGTTGTCATTAATGTGTCGGAGTGCGCTGGTTTCACTTCGTTATAGAGCTGTTAGCCTTTCAACAGCACATTATTAATGTATTCTGCCAAACTGTTTTGAAACACTGACATGGTCTATTGGCGGTATCTGAATCATGGAGCTGCGTGCAAAGGCCTCTTAAGCTTACTGGCTATGAATTCAGATATACTTATGAACAATAATAACAAATTTAATTGTATTCATTTTCCTGAACATTTTGTTTGTATGTTTTGTTTTTGTTTTTAATTTCCCTCATATTCTTTGTAAAAGACAATTAGCTTCCTTATTGTCTTAAGATGTGTGTATCCAACACGTTGTATTAGCTATTAATCTTAATAGCTATATATTAGACAGGTTAACAGTGTTATCACTGTATAAGAATATATTTCACATTTACAATGTAACAATTACAGTGCTACATTGTTTATTATTTAGTTTAATCGTGGTTTTCCAATTTAACTTCGTATAATTTATATACATGCTGTGAAAAGCATCCAGATCAAATTGTATTCATGTTCATGCCTCAGTTAGGTTTACACGATGTTAGACTTGTGAATGGAGGACAGTCTGAAGATAAACTGAATATATCCGTCTTTTAGCAGGACATATATATGCGTATAAATACATACATGTTTATGCAACTCATTTAACAACGAGAATAGGATCAACTGTGCTTATTGCTGTAAAGACAATATAATTTGCTTTGTAATTGAAATACCTGTGACCACTTTGTGCTCTGAAAATCTGCCATAAAATTATTGTTATTGCGTATAATAATTATCATTTTTTATTATTATTATTGTTGGTGGTGGTGTTAGTGGTGATGTTTTACTTTATGCTTATTTAGATAATTTTCCTTTTTTCCCCCTTTTTTTTTCTTTTATAAAATCGGTTTTATAACCACAGTGCTGTGTTTTCAATATCTATCTATCTCGTGATGTGAACTGAGTAAAGATAGCAAATATATATAAATATATTTCATAAAATATATTCTGGAAAAAATCTATTAATTTGATTTAGGAATGCATCAAAACCATTTGATATGTATTAGAAGGAACATGATTTCTAAATTGGTTGTCCAATCGAAGAAGCGATGGACTGGGAATTATAACATAGTGTTATAACATGTTATCTATCTATCTATGAATACTTATATATATGAATATATATATATATATATATATATATATATATATATATATATATATATATATATATATGAATTATAAAACGTTAACAAAAACATTATATAGATCGTAAGGTAATTGTGCACGTTTTTAGTTAAATCTAGAATATATCTCCTGACAAATAAAAAGCTATTTTTAAAACAATTTTTAGTTCCAAAATCATCCCTCGTCTATGGTGCATGATAAATTCAAATTATCCCCCATTTTATTATTGCTGTCTAAACAAATAAGCTTTATAGCGCTTATGTATGAGCTGTTTACTTTAATGTAATAGTATTCATTCAGAGGATGTGTTACATTATCGAGCTCATTTCTACACGATTTAAACATCTTTCTTGATTTGCTTAAGCAGGGTTAAGGGATGTAAGCGAGGGAGGCTTAAAATTTGCCTAAAGCACAAAAGCATAGCAGGACACAAATATCTACTCTGAGTCTTTAGACTGCCATCATGACTTTTCTCTTAAAAAAAAAATAAAAAAAATTATACAAAATAGCACCTCAGGTTTTTTTATCACCTATATAAAGTGACATTTGACATAGAATGTGCTTTAGGTTTATTTATTGGTTAACTATGCCAAACTACAAATAAACCCATTTGGATGGATCACCACCAAGTTATTTCAGTGTCGAGGTACAGTTTGCAGAGTAAACTTTTCATATGACAGCGGATCATTACTGTACATTATTAGTGTACATGATTAGTGTACATGATTTGTGTACATTATTAGTGTACATTATTAGTGTACAAAGGTGAAAGAAATCATTCACAAAAGGCATAGAAAATTCGATTTGATCAAGCCGTCACAAACAGAAGTTTAGGCACTTACTTGCATTTGTTAAATACATAAAATGTTGTTTTCATTTCTCAACAACAAAATAAAAAAGTCATCGTTCAAGATTATATCTTTGGAGTCTCATCGAGTATTTAGCTAACAAAATTACCGATGTACGCGCTTTTCCGTGTCCTAAAAACATTTAGAATGAAAACCAAACCAAAAAAGAAAAAAAAAAAAAGAAAAAACCCGTCTCGCTTGCTGTGAGTGTGAAGCAGAAGAAGGAGCTCAGTACATGTTTCCATTAACCGCGCTGTTCGAGATCCAGGGCTGGACGCAGTACATGTAAGGGCAGCACTGGTATGACTGGTACAGGCGCAAATAGTGAGGCGGGAGAAAATCCTCCGCTCCGTACTGCCTCTGGTCGTCTTTCACAAGCACTCTCACCGCGACTCGCTTGGCCAGCGTGGACGCTGAGGTCGCTGCGAGCTCGGCCGCCATCTGCCGCCGTTTCGTCTTGTATCTGCGGTTCTGGAACCAGATCTTCACCTGGGTCTCGGTGAGTTTGAGCGCTCCGGCCAAGTGCGCGCGCTCCGGGCCGGACAGGTAGCGCTGCAGGTTGAAGCGGCGCTCCAGTTCGCACACCTGCGCGTGCGAGAACGCGGCGCGACACCGCTTCTTACTGGCTTTTGGATGATGATCGGCAAAAGCGCAGCTTTCCTTCTTGTCTCTCTCCAGATCTAGAACTTGCACATTGAGATCTGTGTAAAAACGGATAAAAGTGATTAAGTGCGCTTAATCTGAAGACTTCGCTGTGGGTGGAAAACCTTTGCGCATCTCTCAGCACGCTTATCTCCTAAATGTCAGCTTAGAACCCAGTGTTAAACAAACGACTAAACTGGAGAGATTAGTGCAGTATATAAGCTACGGGGCTGTGCTGTGATAAAACGCAGTAAAGCATTATAAAACATTATAATCATCATAGCATTATAAACCCACATATATCTTTTATATCCATTTCTTTTCTCAAAATTGTGAACTTACTTTGTCTGCTTTCTGTGTGTAATGTCTCCTCTCCTGTAGACTCCTCTCCACAGGATTGTCTGTCCGATGATGTGTCAAGGTCGTGCGCACATGGAGGGACCCTGCTGTGTCCGTACACGATGCTCCCCTTTCTGTCTTCATCCTCATTCCCACCCCGATACTGAGTGGATCCTGGGCAGCTTATTCCTTCTACCCTCCCGAGAAGCTCAGCCTGCACAAGTTCCTCGCTGTATTCCCGTGGGAGTCGATTGCTTTTCTGAGAATCAAGTCCTCGATTCAAAATGTTATGTATTAAGAACGAAGAGCTGTCGCTCGCCATTTACAACATTTATACAACCTTCGGGTCAGAAATATAATTCCTCAGAAATGTAAATGGTACGTGAATGTCCCAGATGATTTTTTTTTTTTTTGTTTTTTAAGACGCAGACCCGGGCTTTCGCTGGAAGGATTGACGTAGTCTTCCACATTTACTTTGGTTTAATTGTGCTGAAACTCCTTCTGGGCCAATCAACAAGCAATGTGTCAGAATAAGTCATGCCTGCATCAACACTTTCTCCACTTCTATAGAAACCGTGCGCCAATGCGCTTGCTTAAAGCCGCGTAGCTCCGCCCACTCAACCTCTTTCTTCCAGAGCTCCCAGAAGCAGGCCTGTTTAATCATAACCACAATTTTACAGTTTTTTCACCGAATTTTTTGCCATTTATTTTTTTTTTCAAATTTAATTCACCTTATCAGCATCTATCTATCTATGTATCTATCTATCTCTCTATCTCTCTCTCTCTCTCTCTCTCTCTCTCTCTCTCTCTATATATATATATATATATATATATATATATATATATAGAGAGAGAGAGAGAGAGAGAGAGAGAGAGAGAGAGAGAGCATTTGCACCATTAAAGAACTGACAAGAAAACAATTGCACACTGTATAGTTGCTTTATATACTGCACACAATATTTTAGTACGTATTTTTGACTATAATGTATAATAAAGTTTATACGTTTTATACCTTTATATGTTAAGGCAGACTATATAAATTGATACATCACAGTATGAAGAAATACAGGCCTGGAGTATCTAAGATCTTAGCGTCTCCTACTGTCCGCAGTCAGCACCTTTGTCATCTCTCTTCTTCCTATCTAGGAAATGTACTGATCCTAGTGGATTATGTCGCTAAATCTGACTATTGTATGGCATAAATCTATATTAGTATATTATATATTATATTATGTTATAATATTTTTTTTTATTGAGGAACCGTCCGCTATAGTGACGGTTACTTACCCAGGAAAAACATAAACAAATACAGACGCTCAAAATCTCGGTTTTAATCAGTGAGTCGCGTTATTTGGGTCGGCTCACAGAAAGGAACCGAATCTTTCGGATCATGGCATTTTTTTCTAAACCGGGCGAGTTTTGAGGAGTGACTTGCTTTATAGATGACGTCACTGACATTTTAGTCTTTTATCAGTAACTATAGTTATTTCAGATATTAATCTTTATATGAATTAATAGAAACATATTTTCTTTATTAACACTTGTACTAACACTCATGTAGGTGTCTACATTTTTGTGTGGAGAAATACAGTTAATCTACTGGCACTCAATTGAAAACTAACAAATAAATATAAACATACACCTGTTTGCCCTATTTGTACTCTGACCAAATGTGGTTACCACCATTTGAGCTGTATGTGCGCTCTGGAACCTGTGAATCACATCCTGATATGCTTCATCTCATGTTTCATTTCACTGTGTAATGTGTTAGCTATATATGGTTAAAATGACAATAAAAGCTTCTTGACTTGACTCTTCTGAGACTTTACTGAACATATAGCACATTCTGCACTTCTGGCTCATCTTTTGTAGCATTGTATAATCTTACATGTATACCCTAAAACATTTTCACTTTCGCAAAACGAAATCCCACTTAATTTTTTGTACAAGAAACCCTTTACACCATACTATTGTTTGCTGATCTTAACTATCAGCTTTATACTGATCAGGGTGGTGAATCTGCAACGTATCAAGGAAACACTGATCATGAGCAACAAACTCCATCCAACAAGGCCATACAAACCATGAGTCGACAATGTGACCCACTGTACTACCACCACAGTCTTGAATTTTCTCTCCATAGTAAAGCCTGCTAATCCCAGTACATTTTTGTATTTTCACTTTTTATTTAGATTTTTTTATCAATACAACTTAAACCCAAATAATTACACCTAGAAGAGAGTGGATTCTTTTTTGAGTCTGTTTATTTCAAGATAGGGACTTTATATTATTTGTATAATTATTATTACCATAATAATAATAATTATAATAATTATAATAATAATAATAATAATTATTATTATTATTATTATTGATGTTTACTAATGAATATATAAGCAATATAAATAAGCTGTTATTAATAGTTACTTAAAAGTACATATTATTATTTTATATATTATTTATTTATTATATATATCATTATATAGTATAAGACTACATACAAATGCAAATACAGTATAAGATACAGCGAAATACAGTAAAGATCGTTATCCCTTACTGTGAGAATGGATCTGTAGGAAGCAAGAGTGTAGCGCCACCTCGTGGTTATCAATAGTATTTAAGGTTGCGTAGCCGGTAGTCATGTTTAGTCGGTAGAGGGCGCACACTTTCACATTTCCAAGCAACCCTCACAGAGTAGTCTCTCGAGTTCTTTTACATTTACTGGGCCCTTGGGTACAATCAGCCAACATGACAGCTATGTAACTTCCAGCTCAATTTAAAACAAACAGTCAAGAGATTACAACAATATTATACATTTCGGATAGTCATAATAAAAAATAAAAACACTTTTTAAACAACCTTAGTTGTATGGAGACTAAGGCAAAATAACAAAGAGATTGTGCGCTAACAATATGATTTGATTTGATTGTTTGCTTTTATTATTATTAAATCCTCATCCCATTAACCTTCATTGTCTATTAGAAAGCAAGCACGTGGTCACCGCAACACTCACAACTGCACCCTGCAAAATCAACCAACGGAATACTGTATTATTTTAAGTTTCAGGAATGCCCAATTTATTTATTTATTTAAAATTTATAAAACAAAAATTGCTATTTAAATTCATTGCATTAAATAACTAGTGGCACCAAAATGACTTATGTGTCGGTGTGTCCGGTTTACTATTCTTCTGACTTTACTAATATTAAAATAAAACTTTATGTAAAACCAGTTATTATATATTTTTAAGAAGTTATTGCACGTTTATTAATTTCCCTTTGTGATCGAACCGCTAATGAATAAATATAACAAAATATAGATGTCTTCTCCTGTTTTCTTGCGTTGCGCAAAATTAAAAGTAAATTAAGTTTCCAAACTCAAAACTTATCCTGTAGTTAAGCGCATAAAAAGCGCAGAAAACACTGGGCGCTACAAATTAAACTGCATCCGGGAATATATACAGTGTTTAAGGAGAATATATAATACGTTAAATAAACAAAAAAAAAATTACCTAAAAATATTTACTAGTTAACGGCATAATGTTTTAGGCGCGCTCACACACACACACACACACACACACACACACACACACACACACACACAGTTTATTCAAAATTAAATTATATTATTGTTTTATATATATATAAGCGGTTACGCTTTTATTTATTTTTACTTAACCAATTAAATAATAATAATATGTATATAATAATAATAATAATAATAATAATAATAATATTATTATTATTATTATATTAATCAAATGCACATTTATATATTTGGGGTTGATGCATTTTCGTTTAACTACTTTATGCTAATGGTGGATACGCGGTGAATATTCTTGTTCCATGTATTGTAGTTGGAAATCCAGTTCCAGAGGTGAATCCACTCGGACCCAGGATCAGTGAGGTGCACAATGAGTGTGTAATCTACTCCTTGTCGCACATTTAGAGGAGAAGCATCAAGTGGCCCACACAGCCTAATTACAAGATCTCTACTTAGATCTTAATTAAAATACTGTGACCTCAAGGAATTGTTTATCTCCCATTTGCAGCATAAGCGACTACAACATAAACACATATTTGTGCATCGAGTAAAACCTAATCACCATATTGGGCTTTGCTATCTGCTGCTCGTGTTTACTCCCTGAAGAAAACAAGGCCCTGAAGTGTCAGGTGTATCCGCCGTCTAGCACAAAATACCGAATTAAACACTCCGCTTTATAGCTAGAGCTATCTCTTCACCTCATTTATCCTCCTGCGAAGGAATAAAATATCCTACATAAAAACAGGTATAACTTTATTGATCTTGCTGCTCTGAATTATGAATGACGACTTGGCTTCGAAATAATGTGGTCAAATGTTATCTGACTACTGCTCTGAGAAAGTCAATGTTTAGGAAACTCCATGCAGCCTAAGCCTGATGGAAGGGCTCCTATCTAGTCAGAGATACAAATCATGCGAAGAGGCTATGTGTGTGTGTGTGTGTGTGTGTGTGTGTGAACGCGCCCTGGCGTCCCGAGGCATCGCCGCTCTGTCGCCAGCGCTATTTACACTCAAGGGCCTGGTCCACTTACCCTGACAACAGGTATGTCCTACCGGTAGTGCACTAGTCAGAAGAAGTGGTCATCCTTGCTTTCGGCGCAGACAAGGTCTTGTCGACTCTTTGTTTACATTTCTATTAATCTCCATTAAAAGCTTCGGGAAAAGGCTAACTCCTGCAGGATCAGCGCGGCGCGGTGGTAATGGCTCTAACACGCAAGCAGCACATTTTAATCCAGCTTATCATTAGAGCTGAAATTCAACAATCAGGAATGCACTATTTAAAAAAGATGTAGCTTGGAATAACACAACGCAATTCGATGCATATTTAAACATCTCTTTGCACACTGGTAGAGACTGAGTTTGTACATCTAGAACGAATCGACTGCACATGAGGTCACTTTTATCGCAAAGCTACAATCGCGTCCAGCTGAATTACCCAAAACGCTGATATTAATGTCCACTCTTTATGTCTGTTTAGGTTCCCAGTCGAGCTTCTGCTTTTCGTCAACAGGCCTCGTGTGCGCCTGGCCTCTCTCAACCTAAATAGCCCATACAACAACTGTCTCCATGCTCGATCGGCGAAAACGCAAATGAATCAGTGGGAAGCTCTGGGAAGCTTGGAAACAGAGTGCACTACATTTAATCACAAATCGGAGCGAATATACTGACATGGCTTTATTTCATAAGCACTCTCATGCACAGGGAAGCAGGAAACGAGGTTTTTTTTCCTTTTAAAATGGCTGCAGGCCTAGTAAACTTTATACACTGACACTGATCTTGGTGTTCCTTCATTCATTCCGTTCTCCATCTGTTCGCAAAATACACACACACACACACACACACACACACACACACACACACACACACACACACACACACACACATATATATATATATATATATATATATATATATATATATATATATATATATAATTTTAAATATGTCTCAATGCGTATCGACTGATGGTAAACTTAGTGTAGAATTGATTTTAACACTTACATTTCCAACTTTAAGATAGTAACATAGGAACCCAAAAAACTGAGCTGGAGATCCAGTATTATTCTCGCTATAAAACAGGACAATTCTTTACAAACATATATGCCCATTTTTTCTTTCATAAAAAAAAAAAAATAAATCTCAAACTCCGAGGCATAACATCTGTCCAAATAACGTGTTTAATGCTGTCGATATTGTAATTCCAAGGTACTAACTGTAATGATTTTTTTTAATGTGCATGCGTCCTCATAATCCTTTAAAACTTTTATTTAACATTTGGTCCAACGCAGGGTAAAAATAATAATATTGCAATACTATGAGATTCCCCCCCCCCCCCCTCTCAAAAATACTTCATGTTAATAACAAAAAATAAAAAATAAAAATCAACACAAAAACAACTTAATTTACATGCAGTCAACATGTTGGACGTAATGACATATTTTAGACTACATTCTCAATAGTAACGTGTCCCAGCTGATCTGTAGCGTGCTGCTATAGTCACAATACAATATACGTAAAGGATTGCTATTGGCGTGAAGCTTCTTATTCAAGCCTGTACAGAAGGCATGTGGAGGTTGTGGCGCTACCACGCCCGGATGCCCTGCAGAGGTCCTTGGCATGATGAAACGGAAGTCCCTTGTGATGACTGCGGCTGGGAGTGTGTTCCGAGATTATTCAAACTCATGGACATTAACGGGTTGGCGCTTGTGTTTGCTGGCAGTGTTGGCAGACTAGGATACGAACAAT
Source organism: Silurus meridionalis (assembly GCF_014805685.1). Lineage (NCBI taxonomy): Eukaryota > Metazoa > Chordata > Actinopteri > Siluriformes > Siluridae > Silurus > Silurus meridionalis. Next base: position 18,079,257 of record NC_060885.1, read on the forward strand.
TGTATGCGTTTGTATATGCGGCATTATTATAGGTTGAGTAACCGTTATAACCGTACGGGTTGGACCCCACGGCGTAAGTAGCGTTATAATTCTGTGATCCAGCAAGACAAGGTTTGCCATCCCGGACTAAAACCGGCACTGCCACGCGTCTCGGGGGGGGCGGATGGTGATGATGATGATGACCAGCCATCTCCAAGCTTTTGTCTTGACGCTGGCGCTTGCATTTGTATCTGCGGTTCTGAAACCAGATTTTGACCTGGGTGGACGTGAGTTTTAGAGTGTTCGCCAAATGTTCTCTCTCAGGAGCAGAAAGATAACGCTGCTGCTTAAAGCGCCTCTCCAACTCGAAAACCTGCGCCTGGGAGAAGAGCACCCTCGGCTTCCTCCTGGCTCTCTGCCTCTGAGCCCTTTCCGGGTCCGGGTCCGAGACCAGCTCACAGTCCGGGGACCTCACAGCAGCACCACAGCTTTCTGCAACACACACACACACACACACACACACACACACACACACACACACACACACACACACACACATACGGAGAGGGAATAATAATAATAGTGATGATAATAGTAATAATAATAATAATAATAATAATAATAATAATAATAATAATAATAAACTACCACAAGTTCAAATTACGTATTAACTGATAAAATACTGAAAACATTTCGGGTTTAACAGTAAATCCTGCACAAAAATGTATGGGCGCAAAGCGGTTCGTTTTAATATTCACATTTCAATATTTAAAGCCAAGCAGTTTTTATATCCTCAATTTTTTATTTTCTAACAGTATAAATCACCAGAAAAGACTTCATTTTTTTTACATTTTAGAAGCTAAAAAATATATTGTTTTAAATCAGTGTTTTTGAAAGTGTAAAGCACTCACTGGTTTCCTGATCTTCGAGATCGTCCTCTAACTTTGCGTCTCCGACGTGTCCCAGAGCAGGATGGACAAACATGGGCGGAGAAAGGCTGCTTTCCACCAGGTTGTCCTGTACAGTGAGGGCGTTAAGGAAAGCCATCCTGTCCTCGCTGTCTGAGAATCCGGGGCTCTCTGCGCCTCCAAGTAGGCAAGATGGTGGAGTGTGAAAGCGCTGCTGCTGTAAATCCGAAAAGGGCGCGTGCAGAGGCAGAGACTGGCCGTGTTGGTGGTGAGACTGCTGGTGAGACTGCTGGTGAGACTGCTGGTGAGACTGCTGCTCCAGCTTTAGTATGTCCTTGACAGAAAACGGGGTTGACGTTACTGGGCTGGGAAGCATCATCGGATTCCTTTCAGCGACATCTAGAGTGTTGAATTGGCGTCCTGAAGCACCGATTCTTGCTTTAAAAAAGATTTTAACTGTAGAACAGGCAAAGAATTAATGGGATCAAAACCGCTCTGTGAACTAAACTTCCATTTTTTTCGGGGAAGAGCGACAGAAGCGCGCGCAGAGGGAAGAGCAGGGTCAGACCCCTCGTGAAAGCATTGTGCTTCGAGACGCTGCTGTGTGTTTTGCAGCAATTTCTTGAAGTTGTGGCTTTGCTTGCTGCTGGTGATGTCATGCTCCCGGGGCGGGATGAAGGCTGAACGAGTGACGAGCAACTTTGCTCTCAGTACCAAACCAACTAGCTCACGGTTTCTTAATCTGCCTGAGTAAAAGAAGCTCCTATTTGACCGCAAAATGTTAGAGTAAAGTAAGGTGTAGTGTTGGGTCTGATATATATTTATATATTTTTCAGTAGCCTGCATTTATGCCTTTCAGGGATGAACAACGGTAGAAGAATACAGGTTTTCTTTAGTCTTAGTGATGTGTGGCAAAGTCACACAAACGATGTCCAGACGGCCTTAAATTGATTATAATTATTATTAAATATAATAATAATAATAATAATAATAATAATAATAATAATTATTATTATTATTATTATTATCATCATCATCATCATCATCATCATCTACTATAGTAGTAATAGTAGTAGTGGTGGTAGTATTGTTGATGATGATGATGATGATGATGATGATGATGATGATGATGTGGTGTTAGTATACTACTAACATCACTAATAATTATTATTATAATGATAATCATAATTTATTATTATTATTATTAGTAGTAGTAGTAGTAGTAGTATCTGTTGTAGTATTCTTATTTATTTAATTTTTATTATTATTTTTTTTTTATCGTGATTGATTGCTTCAAAATGTATTTTTTTTTCTCCGCTTGAATCCATGCATGAGATCGGTACCTTCTAGGAGGAAGAAATAAATCTTAATTTCATGGCATTGTTCATGTATGAATGCTTGAGATCATTACAAAGCTTTTGCCACACATACAAAAAATTCCGATGCTTGAGATCAGCAATGCTGCTGAAGTGGACGCTTACATATGACCTTTAGAGATGACTAACCGCAGTGCTGACTCTCACTTCTGAATCGCGCAGTTAAAACTTTTTTGCGTAACTTATTTTGCAATTTTCATTGTATATAAATATCTATCAGCTCTAACTCAAACTAACATTGGGGGTTGGGGGTATAGGGTGAAAGGTTGAACGATTAGAAGACATTATCTTAGTCCAACCCGTTAATGTCTGACTTTCAATTGTAAAATTATGCGTTGTAATGCAATCAAAATAACCATCACAATAGATTGTATTTAGTTTTTCTAAGTCGTAATTTATTCCAGGTGATCGTTTGTTAGTCTCATTACACTATATTAAGGGAAAGTATTTATTTGTAATTATATTTATATTTGCCAATATGTCTGGAAAGTATTTCTATAAAAGGACTTGGCGCTTTGCTGCACAAATTTCTCTAATACATTCCATGTGCCATTAATAATCATTTCCGCCGTGTATGTAAAGGAATCTTAATACAATGGAAATACAAGAAACGACATTTTCTTTGCTCAAAAGGATGTTTGAACAAATTTGGGCACGTAAGAAGTGTAACGAGTGAATTAGTCAAAATGAAAAAAAAAAAAAGTGAAGCTTCATAAATGAAAAAAAAAGACTAAAAAGAGCTAAAAAGAACATAATTTATACTTTTTCGTTTGTGTTTTATGCATGTTGTGGTTAAATAAATGAATAAATTAATTTGGAGTTTTATTTTGATCCATGTATTATATTACGTTAATGCTTCTCAACCAATAATAAATGTTTTATATGTCGACATAATAGAAAACCTTTTTGCCCACTGAGTGATGCTCTTTGCTGTCTGTTGTCTCTTGTCCTGTGTCATTTGCAGACCAGCACCGGCGCCAGTGACAAAAGCTGGTCTCTAAAAAGCGGAGGAAGGACAGAGGAGAGTAAAAAGGAGATAATCTCATCCGTTAGCAATCAACACTGCTGTTTAGATTAGCCTGATGTCTTTCCGTCTAAAGATAAATGTCTCAAAATGGCCCATGGAAGCTAACAGCCTGGTGTTAAAAAAGTTACAGGCACAGTTTTCACTCCACCCGTATAGGCTATAGAGTCACAATGCTGAATCAACCACAGTGATTAAGTTTTGGTTTAGTAGCACGCTTTTAACACCGGGGATTTTTGGTGCTCGTTTGGACAAAGACACATTATTATTGGGTAGAGCAGTACATTTTAGACCAATCATTTCTACACTTGGTGAACAACATCCTTAAAAAAAGGTCTATGCTTTATCTCGTTTTTTTTTTTTCTGAAAGTTTTATCAGCTCAGAGTCACGGGCTCTATAAAATGCCCACCATCCATCATGATAAATCCACATGTGCTGACACAGTGCAAAAGGGACAAACGTGGTGAAGTGTGTGACAGGATCTATTTAGAATGAATCTGCATGGCACCAAGTACAATGTAAAGATTATATACTAATTTATATAAACTCTTAGACTCTGCACTTTATATATTTTCATGTAACACACACACACACACACACACACACACACATATATATATATATATATATATATATATATATATATATATATATATATATGTGTGTGTGTGTGTGTGTGTGTGTGTGTGTGTGTGTGTGTGTGTGTATATATATATATATATATATATATATATATATATATATATATATATACACATACATACATATATCAATCAATGATGTTGCCTGCATTTGTGTGTTGTGTTTGCGGTATTAATCTGTTTTGTGTGTTGGCAAAAAGGTCACTAATAGCTCCTATTCCACTCAAGCAAGGCATTCAGCAGAGTGTGAAGGCGCATGTGTCCGGCGCATCCACACCCCCAAATACACTCACGCCCACCAAGACACCCCCACCCCCGACACACACACACACACACACACACACTATGTTTCCAACCATTTTCATTATCTAACTTTAACAAAAATACACCTGAACATGAATATTTTAGGCTTAAATATTCAATCGCACCAATAGTCTGGGAGACTCGGCTTAACCCGAACCCTATTCTCTATTAGGCTAGCATCTACAGTTTTTATGCAAGAACTTTTTCACGCAACTTGATGAGACCTCAGCGCACCAGTCCTGATCTCAACATCAGCTTTAGAATTAAGGGATTACATTTCATATATATATATATATATATACACACACAGTATTTTTTTTATGCGCCTGCGCTTTGAGTTTGTTTTTTTTTGTTTTTTAAAGTGGAACATAAACGTCGTATATTTTCATTGTAGAATCTCTGTCATTATTGCTAACTACGAGCAGCCCACTTTTATGACCTCGTAGCTCATTTCACTCACTCAAATACGATTTTTTCCCCTCGAGTCTTCTCTCATAGAAAAATCATTTTGTTTATGTGCTACATATACTGTACTATAAATTATAATAACATTTACACGCATTTTTTGTTTTCCCTTAAAGCGTTCCTTGTGACCTGGAATAATTTACAGATTTTTTTACAGTATGTTTTTTCCTGTAATGGCCTGTGGTTTATCTAAGCACTAAAACCATTTATTCGCGTGTATGGAAGCGGGCCACCCTGACAGCCGAATCCTTAACGTGGACGGATATCAGCTGTACTCTCTTTATTGTGATATTTCATTATAGCCCTGCACTAATCCAGTAAAATGCTATAAATGTTTATACCGCATACACTAACCCAATCCCATGTCCTAGATAAACTTTTTGGGGGGTTGCGGTGGGAGGGGATGTCTTACTCACCTGGCATTTGTTACCAAAGCTTTTTGACAAATGTCAATTCTCTGTAATAAAATAAACCAAACATTGTTGCATTCCTAATGAATCACTTTACCTTCAGCTCCTTCCTCAATGAATCTGAAAGAAATGACAGCAGTGTTTGCGTGCCAGTACCAGTCTGGACACAAACAGACTTTAAATCCATGTTTACGTGAAGGAAGAGTCTGTTTCCTGAACCTAACAAAACCCAGGCCCGAGCACCATGACAGTGAGCTGGTCAGTAGAGGGAGAGAGAGGCCAATAGATCATCTTCATCTGGACCTGCACGAAGTTTGACTATGGAGCTGAGAAGTGGAGATTATGGACTCATGGATGACTGAATAAATACAACTCTTTTGTGATTCTGGAAAAAAAAAATCAATCAAGATCCACAATATGTCATTTGGTCATAATGTCTGACTATTAAAAGCCTATACATGCATCGACACGAAATCATTTAGCAACCACCATTAGAGATTTCCAAAATAACTCATCTGTTTTTATTCCTAAAACTATATTTTAAGAGAAATGAAAATCAAAATATAACTATGTATACTGAATGCTGTTTTTCCCAAAGCATAAATGGCAAACCAAGTAATAATATACTTACAGACAATTGTAGGCCCATATATGTTTAATCATTTTCATTTACATGTACAGTTATTTCATTTAAAAAATGACTTCATGAAGACAATAATAATGTTTCTACATAACTGTAGTATTAAAACTGTACAGTAATTTGCCTTTGCACTCCCAAAACATGTCAACATATTAATCTCAATTAGGATGTCTTGGTTTTTCCATGTCAATAAATCATTCACACAATGCAGGGGAATTTGTGGAAGACTGGTGTGTGTGGTTCAGGCATGATCCAATCACTTTTTTAGTGAACTGAATAATTGCTGATGTATGACAAGGAGGGATTTACTGCATTCTTCCTTCACACACCCGCAATGAAACCAATGAGAATCACCTTTGTAAATTCCACTGTAAAATTACACAGAATCCAGACTTCTTAGCCTTAGTTGTGATTTGTTGACATAAGGGTTTAGCAACTGCTGTACTAAAAATGAACGCCCTTGCTTGATGGTCCTTGCGGACTAACCTAATGGTTTTTTGGTATACCAAAAAACCATTAGGAAGGTTTACAAAAACCATAAAAATGATTGGTCTACAGTGCCAAGCTGGAGTGGTAACCTCTGGCTATGTGGATACATGATTTCTGACATATTTAGTGCTGTCATTTTAAACAAAAAATGAAATATCTTTCTCCCTGAAGAATCTTCATTTACAAACAGAAAGGTCTGTTTTGATAGAAAATGTTTCAGATTTCAAGTAAAATATTTGCATACAAAAGCTATATTCATTGTAGTTAAATACTTCCAGGGCTGTGCTTGGAGACAATAACAACAAGGTCATGGGTTTGCTGGATCTATGTACAGAGCAATATAAATAGATTGTACAACATAAAACAGATGACGCAAGCATTGTCATGTCTAATATGTGCGATCTGTAAAAACATTGTACCAGGAGACTTTCTTCTGGAGATGTGCATATAACAAAACACAAAAGCTGGCAGTGTTACACAGAAGTCATAGTTGTGTACAGGTTCACTATAAGACATATCAAATTAATCTGTTGATATAAAAAAAAAACTCAACTTGACAAGATAATAACAAGTCAGTGTCCAAAATTGTATTGACAATTAGAGTTAAAAAGAGATACATTCACATAACTTAATGGGGATATCATTACAGAGTTGGCATGTTGGTGTGGGTTGTCTAGACTAAGAGATAGACGACTATAAAAAGCATAGCCATTTGTGGTGGGATTTTGCAAATGACTCCAAAATATCCAGAAGAAAAATCAGGAGAGTTTGAGTACTTTTTCTTTTCATGCCCCATATAGAGTATATGAGAATAAGTTCAGTGACAATACCTCAGCCACTTTATAAACTGCAATTAGTATACAAACAGCTTTTCTACAAATCATGACAGGTGGCTTATTTAATAATGCATATGTCAAAGTTAGGAATTTTCAGTCATAAAGTACATTTTTTTCAATTTCTGTGAGACTGAAACATTTTTACTAGTTAATATCAATTCAGTTTTACTTTTAAATCACGTAACTACAAATGTTTAACCAAACAGTTTTACAAGAGTCTATTATCATTAAATGATCATTAAATGTTCGAAAGCAAAACATTCCTATCAGATTATAAAGGACATTGATCCAAAAATGCATCTGTGCACTCCAGTTGGCACACTACTTGCTGAGCCAGATTTTTACACCAGGCACAAAGCCCGCTATATATACAGTATGCATATCTGAAGAGCTGCAGACCCCCCGGGTCCCGGAAGGTGAGCCTTATCAGCTGCTAGTTGGAAGGCTGTTTGTTTCGGTTGGGCTCTGAGACCGCGGCAGCACCATTGTGCGGCTGATGGAGTCAGGTGACTGATGGCCTTGCCTGCCTTGGCCTCAGACTGAGAGGAAAGGAAGAGGTGAGCCAAAGGCCTGGGAGTGGACTCTACTGTAACACCAGACATTTTGTGTCATGCTGCAGCACCAAATTGTTGAGGTCTGCTCTCAAAGACCACTGGCGGAAGTTAGGCTAGTATAGATCCCCACCTCCTGCTCCTCCTCATGGGACCAATAAATTAGACAGCCGTATTTCTGCCCAGACGGCCTTAGCCTTGCAGGTGTGTGTTTGTATATATGACTGCAAATTAGCGACTGTTAAGACTATAATGTGTGTGACCTATGTCTCAGGGAATGTGGTGCAAGAGGAAGCATGTAATCTAAATATTCTCATCCTTTCTATTGCCAGGGATGAGGAGTGATAAAGATATACCAATGTAAATAGTAGCTACCGTGCAACCAGTAGGCCAGTGAAAGGCTACATTTCCTCTTGTTTCATTTTAAAATGTCCCCTGGGCTTTACTAAAGTTGCAAAAATAAAAAGGAAAGGTTGTATTGAGTTCATCTGACCACTGGAATGTCCATCGTTTACTAAGTTTGTCTCTGAAACAATAATATAATTAATTTCATTTGGATTTATATCGTGTTCACTTGTGCATACACACCACATGACCTCCCACAGGGTAAACATGTTGCAGGCAGCAAGCCTGTATTGCTCTAAGCAGCCAGTGTGGCGTCTCCCATCAAAATGACAATTTGTTTTTATTAAGCAATGAGTTCCCATTCATGTGTCGTCATATCTGTAAATAAAAGTGACCATATTTCTGCTTGAACATTTCCTTTGCGATTTGAGTTTGGCACGGCAGTTCACTCCTTTCTCTGTAGGAGTGTGCAAGCTTGGGAAATGTAGAATATTGATCAACCTCTTGAAGCAGAGAGCAAGCTCTGGGAATCACACATGTTGTGGTGAAAAATGTAAACAAATAAATGATAGATAGATAGATAGATAGATAGATAGATAGATAGATAGATAGATAGATAGATAGATAGATAGATAGATAGATAGATAGATAGATAGATAGATAGATATTCTGTATATAGATGTATACAGTAAATTGCATTCATATATGTATTATATAACCTGGTGATCTTGCATATGTAAAATAATGATGTTGTATGTTTGACCTCCCTTTACTTCATCTTAAGACCAGAAAGAAAAGAAATATAAAAGAAAAGAAAATCAAAAAGGAAATTGAAAGAATTGTAAAACAAGGAATTAAACTGACACTTTGTCAGTGTTTTGAACAAAAATAGAAGCACTCAAGGGTATTCATAGCGTACATGTAGGGACTTGCAATATCCCACTGAGGAACTTGTTAGGCACTGTGAATCGAACAAATATCTTTCACTGGCACGAATCTACTAGGCACTTCTTGACAATCACACACTTCTAGAACCTCTACAACCATTAAGTGCCCTTTAACTGTATGTCTGAGGTGAACCGTAAAAGTCTGTATGCAGACCCTTATAACAGTGTTTCTCTTTCAGAAAGTGTTTCGTAAAAGTTTAAATATTAAATATATTAATATTTAAATATATTTAAATTTTGTTACTTTTTAGAGTCACATTATGCAAATGTTCTTTGGAAGATATTCTTTTTTTTTTTTTTTTTGTACAACTAATACTACTGCATCGAGATCTGTGATTAGACAATTTTGTATACACTCTTATGAAATGGGACCCATTAAAGTTTTCACAATAATAATAATCCTTAATAATACAAGGAAACTTTAAAAATCCTAAAATGTCCAGTGATACCAATAACAACT